>NC_050534.1:6683516-6750920 GCF_002922805.2 Oryzias melastigma
TGTTCTCACAGAAGCTTGAGTTAATGTCCTTTTTTTGTGGTTACTGTTGCCCTTCAGTCTTTAGGAAAGAGTCCTATTTATTGATTTTTAATACTCAAAACTTAAATAATAATTGTTTTTATTATTGTTCAAAATAATGGCATTTAATAATAGTAAGGAACTTTATCCGCCTCGGCACAATATATATTAAATTAGGTTTTTACTGAGTCCTTTCCATTGTTGAAGGCTTAGATTTGTCTTTTTTGACCAAAAACCAGAGGATTTCTTTAACTTGTTTTGTCCTTCCTCCCTTTCTGGCGCCCCCTGGATGTGCAGCGCCTTTAGCATTTGCTATACTGCCTAAACTACTAGTCAGAGCCTCTTTTATTGCGGCTATTGTTCCGTTTTCTCCACTTCTTCATCAGCACAAACTGTCCATCCTTTTACATTTCTTCTCCGCAATATTCTGATTCGCTCCAAACTCTAATATTTAAAAAAAAAGGTTTTTCCCCTCCATCTGTTCCTGTTCTTTTATTTAAACACACAGATTCAGTCTCACTCTGTGTTGAAATGTGCTTTTAAGCCCTCAGTTATCAACACTTTGCGGTTAACACTTCTGATTAGAATGTATGTGCGGTGAGAGTGAGCGTGACACGTGTAGGCGAGTGTGTGCGCGTTTGCGCCTTTGCGCGGCCCGCCGTTCTCTCCGGAGCCCTCCTGCTGTTTGCGTTTATGTTATACCACATTAAGGCAGATAAATGTTTTATTTTACTCTCACACTTCCGTCCTCTGACAGTGTAAACACACTCCTTCACTGCACAAATGCGCCGTAAGCAGTTGGAGGAGATAGAAGGATTGTCGGTAAAGCCTGGGATGAAAATGTTATCATTTTACTCTGTGTGTGGACTGTATGAAAAATAACATTGTTTGCCACATTTATAGAGTTTTTTTTGTGACAGTTTTGACTCAATTACCGACAACAGAGTCATCCATTTATGTAATAGATGACATTATATGGCTGGATGCTTGTAATTTCGCATTCTTTTTTTGTGTACCAAGTGCTTCTGTTTGGCTGCATGGGATAAATCGAAGAAAAAAAAAGCTTTGAAATGTTTGACGTGAACATTGTGTGTGAATTGTCTCAAACATTTTTTTTTTCTTGTTATTTCCATGTCATCTCCATAATTTGGTTTAGTCTCCCTCTGCAGTAATAGACCACTTCACAGATATGGCTGTGCATGCTTGGGTCAAAGGTCATTGGACAGCTAACATGGTGTCTGATAAGCCAAAAGTTAGCCATTATGATACACATTTAAAGGTAGATTACAGGATTAGGGTTCCACTTTTAATGTTAAGTCCACGTACGGACGTGATCAGAGGTCCTGTGGTGTGATTTGAGCTTTGCCAAGAAAATCTGTATTTGGCGAAAATCATGCGTTGCATTAACCAATTTGGGACTCAGTTTTGGCCCGTGACGTGCTCAATGACACACACTGTGAGTGGACACCAAATCCAACATGGAGTAGCTGATCGTTCTCGTCCTAAACATTACATTTTTTCTTACCGTTTTTTTCCATGTCGCAGTTTTTTTTATAGTTTAGTCAGGGGTACGACTTATATTTAGGAGTGACTCATTTATTTGTTTGTTTGTTTTTTAATATATAAATAGGCTCATGTATTTGTTATTTTCCCATTAACAACCGGTTGCCTTTTAGCGGTTGTTTCTTCTAGCAACCACTAGAGGGCACTGTAAGCGTATAGTATTTGGTCCTGACAGTACCAGAAGAAGAAGAATCTGATGTTTTCCCCCATAAACTTTGATATTTTTCTTATTTATATCAAAATAGTATTAGTCATGTTTTAATTTTTTGCGCCCTTAACGCTGGTAATAGGATAATAGGAAGTTATAAAACTCAGTTACAGAGACATGGAAGAACAGGTAAAAGCGCCGTCATTTAGACACAGCTTCTGCAGTATAAAGAGTAACGAAAAAAAAAGACTGAAAGATCTGAAAGATGATAACTGGTTACTTTGTGGAACAAAATAAACTTTAGTTCGTTCCACATTAAAAAAAAAAGTTATGCAAGACATCGGTGTTTGTCATTTTTTATTGACATGGTTGTTTTCCCTTAAACAGTATAAGAAACATGACAAAAACATGTTGCACTTTTTAAAATCTTCTGTCTCACCTCTTCTTTCATTCTTTTCTTTTCTCGATCTCACCCGTTCTTTCTTTCTTTCTGCCCTGCCTCAGTTTGTTTTTCTTCCATCATTCACCTTTTTCTGCTTTTGTCAGATCTTCAAAGTCCTGCACTGACACTGTGTGCCTCTTTACGCTGATGAGCTTTGAATCCGACACCACCAACATGCCTTCAAACACGCTTGGCTGCTGCCTTCCATGATGACTTGATGCGCTGGGTAGTTGCTGATAGGTGCTCTTGTCTTCTGATGCAGGGAGAGAGCCAAAGCAGAGGGATGTTTGTCACCTTTTTAGTTCTGTTTCTTTGTGGAGGGGTGAAAGTGTGGGATTTGCTGTCTCATCCTGCTGTGCTGCTTTGTACTCCTTGGTGTGGTGCCTTTCATTATTTGCTTAATATATTTCCATATTTCTCTGTATTTCTTTACAAAATATTTTCCGTTTTTTTATTTATTTTTTTATTTTTTTATCTCTAACCACTGATTTTTTTCGTAGAAAGTAAAATCCTACAATTGTATTTTTTGCTTATTGTATTCTAAGTAAAAAAAAAAAAATTTTCAAAGTACTGCTCACAAATACAGTTGAAATGTTGACATCTTCTAAATTGAAACTCAACAACAACATCCATCTCGCTTCTCTCTTTTGACAAAATGTTTTTGTTTTTACATGCTGATTAATTTTTTGTTTCCTACATTTGCCGAAATACTTTTTGTTTGTTTTCCTGCTTTATTTTCCTTGTAAGTTTTTTTGAAACAAAAAACCTTTTATGGTTTTATTATGTTTTTAGAGGCGATTTAATTAACCTTTCACGGTTAAAAGGAGGGCTTGACTCCCTTCATGTGCTCTTTCATGAGTTCAATCGCTTTTCCTGTTTCTATGACTTTTTAAGACAGTAATGTTGCACCTTTGCTGGACCGCGTCTTTTTAACAATAAGCCACTGAAACAGAGATCCATTCAAGTAAAGAAGAGATAGACAAAATATAAAAGATAAGAAAAAGGCAAATAGACAAAAAGAAAATAAAAAAAAAACAGACTGCGTGTACAACCTATTCTTAAATCCTAAGTCCAAAGCAAGACTTTTTAATCTTTCTCTTCTGTTTTTTTATTTCCGATTCTATATTCTAAATTGTATATCTTGTTAACACTGAGTGAGAATAATATGTCACTTGTATCCACAATATCCAAATTTGGGGATAAAGTCAGATATCCCGGACAAGCCCCCAAGTAGATTATGTTCCCAATCCAGAGGAAGGGGAAGGGAAGTGTTAACAAAAATGTTCCAAACTACAGGGGTTGTGGTACAATTTAGCTATTATTTAGCTATCCGGTGTAAAATAAACAGAAGTTGGCTGATAATTCACCTTAAATAACATAACTAAAGGAGCAGGCTTCACAGGGTACAAGACAGTCACGAAGAAAAACTGTGCAAAAACAAAAAAAAACTAACGCTGTCCTTTTAACACTGCTTCAAGAGAGAGAAGCTCATAACAAAGATGATGAGGTTGGGATCCAGTCACACAGAGGGCATGCTGCTCACTAAATCTAGAAATTTGTAGATTTTTGGAATTGTGCTTTTCTAGCCTTCTTAACCACCTAGTTAACTTTCAGAAGGTTTTAAGTGATTGTGTAGTGAAACCTGTTATAACCATCTTTTTATATCCACTTTGAAGTATTTTTTTAGCTTTATCTAAAGGGGAGAATAAAAAAAAATGTCTGTTCACAAACATCTAAAGTGGTTACCTGGTGAATTGCCACCTACAACCCAAAGTGAGAAGTACAGTAGGAGACAAAGTGGCCTTGATTGTCAGCTTGTTAGACATCATTATGTGCTTGAGATTCTGAGATTTTTCAAACTACAAAATTGGTAGCAAACGATCCATAGAAATAAAGGTGAAAGTGTTTATTTTTTATTTGTTTATTTTTTTTGTTCACATTGGAACATGTCAAATAGTATTTTCCTATATGGCCAGTTAGTCTGGTTTACTTGTCAAACCATGCTTAACAGCTAAAGATGTTTTTTTTTCTGTTAAAATGGGTATTAATGACCCAAGACGTTTGCTTTATTAGACTTTCTTTGGTAATTCTTTATGAATCTATTTTTATTCATGGAGCATCTGCAGAGATAGATAGAATGCTACAACTGATTGTTGGTTGATGTCATGTTTTCAAGTGTTCCGGCCTGCGGTGGACGGCTATGTTGTATTGGTAGAGCGGTTGACCTCTGATCTGAAGAGCACAGTTTTGGTTCCTGCCTTGCCCACTCATATATCCAAGACAGTGACCCCCACATTGCTCCTGGTGGTTAGAGCTTAGCACCAGTGTAAGGTAGTGGAGCCGCCATCAGTATTTTTCAGATTGTTACTGATTGGATTCTGAGTTAGCATAGTCACTGTCAAACTTGTTTTAGCAGTAATAGTCTATTTTATGTGTTGTAAACAAGGTTGGTAGTTACAGTTATCATAAATACGCTAACAAGACTGAAGCTTTTAATGTGGCTAACATGTTACAAATAAGTCCTCGTGTTATTAATACGCACTTAATGAAATCTGACTGACTGATGGGCTTATCTCTGACTCTTGTTTAATGCACCTTACTGTTTGGTGTGCCTTCTATATGACCTAAGTTAGAAAAAGTACCATTTATTGACAGTGTGCCCTATAGTGCGGAGAATAGTCTGGTTGTAAGATGCATTCCCATTGTTTCTAAGTTTCTTGTGTCACTTTTACTATAGTTTTTTCCTTTCTAACCTCTTTAAGCCCCAGTTCTGGACTAACACCACAGTGCTTGATCAGTTGCCATACACTCCATTTACCATTTGATGATGCATTCACAGATACCCACTCCACTTCCTTTGCTGCTGACTCTTTACTTTCCCCTTTTTCCTCTGTCAACTCCTCTTATTAGCACCAGACTATTAACACAAGTTGAAAAGTTCCAGTTAGTGAATTAGTGATGTGGTAGACGTTTGTATGTACCCCCTTGGACCAAAGTATAAAGCCTATTTATTTCCTGTCAAAGTAGAAATTGATCCTCAGAGTCTGTTTTTTGATCTTCTCCGGCTTTGAGCTATTTCTCTGCAAGAAAAGCCATCTAACTGAGACCGTTATGGGTCAAGAAACAGGTCTAGTTTTTTTTAAATGTAGAAAGGATATGTATTGACTTGTGGATCAGTAATGTGATCTGCGTGGCCTTGTCTGAGTATGGATCTGCTGGAGAGAATTGGAATTGGGGGAGTTGCTTAAAAAGGAGGGGAAAATGCAGGAGGTTGGGGTTTGAAGGCCGAGAAAGACAAAGCAGCAGACCATTGCCAGAGCGATTTGGATGGCATCAGAAGAAGAATGGGGAGTTGTGAGAGTAAATCTAACCCACAAGATGATCCTGGAGAGTTGGAACAAGGAAAACAGCCACTGTGTTTTAGAATAGGATTGAGCAATAAAAGGATATTTAGACATAAGATTTATCAAAGGAGACATTTCAGGGTTGTTGGCTAAATCATAATTTTTTTCTGTCAGATCATCTACTTTGTGTTGATAGAACGTGCTATGCACAGTTATATGAACGTGCATCCAGCAGGTGATGTTCACCAGTCAAGCGGGTAGCGGCAGGGAGGGTATTCTTCTTCTCTTGTGTTTTTACTTTTTATTAGCACTCGTCTGCCACCTACAATTGGTATAACCTCAGAGCGAAAAGTCAAAGCGATGCAAATCTTGCTCCGAGATTTGTGCTTTCACAGCTCTGTTTTCTTGTAAATTTCCGTCTTTGTGTCAAATTCATCCAATCGGGCCCCAACCTCTATAATTCATGTCTCCTTTGTGATCAGGTTTACAACGATTGGTACTTCCGTTTCGAAAAGGCCGATACCCAAACGTCATTGCCAAACCTGAATCCCTGATTGGTTGCAGTGCCTCGTTGCTGCAATTAAATGGGAAAAACTTCAACCAGTTAATCACTCAGCGTGCAATCAATGAACACCCAATTTATATTTAGAGCCCATGACTGGACTGTGTATCACAAGCATTCCAGACACAGATTCTCAAAATTCTGGTCTTTGTGCATTTACATAGACTTCTCTTTGAAATTGCCCGCTTAAACGAGAGTCGATGCAGCCGGTGTGGAAGCACCTTAAGAGAGCCACGGACTAGGATCCTTGTCCACTTGCAGTTGACCCGTAGTATGGTTCACCTACAAACCCAAAAATGTTTAAATTACATAATCACAATCAAGAAATTCTTGAAAGTACTTTAGGCCGCACAATATTAAAAATCAGAATGGCTGCGTATGCCCCAGGGGCCGGACTTTGGACATGCCTGGTTTAAAACCTTAAAAGCAACAATTTGCATTGCACTTCAGTCTTCGTGAAGCTAACTGATCACTCCTAGCTGGAGCTGCTAGCTTTGCGGAGAAAGTGTTTGTGTTAGCCTGGGGGGCGGAGCAGACTCTTGTGGGTATGGGAGGGACTGCTGAGGATTACTCAGAAATGGGTAAAGGGATCAAAATACTGCTTTGGGGTTTTTCATAGCGAAGAATGAACAGTGTAATACACTTAAAATCTGATAAAGTTGTTTTTTCATGGTATGGCCTCTTTAAAGGCTGACCAAACAGGACAGTTGGAGGCTGACTCCTCCCACAGCCAAAATGTGGAAATCCAGTAAGAGGGTGTGGGTGGGGAACAGGACTGTAGATCCTGATGTGGGACTTAAATTGTTTGACCAATCACAAAATTAAAATGTAATACCTTAATTCAACCTGTAGTGGGCAGCACATAGACGGTTTTTGACAATATTTTTAAGAATTAAAAGTTTATTTAAATTTGTCAAAACTTTGGCAATGACTAACAGACAGCACTTTTAAAGACCCATTTATGGAGTTCAACAGCCAAAATAAGTTGATTTAGGATTAGTTACCCTTTAAGGCCTGGATGTGCTACTAAGTCAGGAGTGTCCAGAGACATAGTTAAGGGCATAACAGAATTTTTCAAATTGGATTAATGGTTGCTATCTGACTTTAGATTAGTTTTTTTTTCAAGCACAAAAAACAAGTGTTACTTATCAAGGTTGTCCTTGTGAAGGTTAGCTTATGTGCCATAAGAGCGGTGAAAAGAGGATGACAGCGTACTTGGAAAGCTCCGTTTTGCTTTTTGTCTCCAATCCATTTTACTGCAAAAGTAGCAGGGACTCATCTCCAAGTGGCAATGTGGAGTACTAAAAATAAAAAGCTTTGGAAAGAAAAGCCAACTTTTACCACAACAAATTGAGGTAAAAAAGACAGAAGAAGTGTAGCCGACATGAGTCATCTATGAAAATAGAAATATTTCATAGTTTTGCTCCACTGGGTATTAGAGAAGTATAAGAAGCGAGAGAAAAAACCAAAACAAAAAAGAAGTGAGAGATGTTATGATTGTCCTGATTCAGCGGTGGAGGATATGCGGCGTGTTTGTGCGTTTAACCGTCTTTTTGAACACATGCTCTTTCCCCATCCCCTGACGCTCACTTTCTTTCTCGAGTAGCTACTTAAAGCTTTCACAAACGACCCGTGCACTTTATGCTCTTTCTCACTTTCTTATGCAGAGCAATCGGTGTCTGCCAGGGGGCACATTTGTGAATTATACAACCATTCTGTAGCTGCTTTTCAAGAGCAAAGAGTTTCACATCAACCCATTTTCTGCTTTGACATTTTTCAAAGTTTAAAAAAAAAGTCATCTCAATGGTGCGCTTGTAAAACATAAAAAAACGACTAAGAAAAAAGAAAATTCAGTTAAAAACTGATTTAATTTAATGTAGGACATAAAGAAATAACCTACTCCTTTCAAGATTGATAGGTTTGTGATATGCAGACAGATTATGTAACCTAAATATTTTAATGTACTTCTTGTTCAGTGCCGGAGAGTTGGCATTCATTATTATGCACTGACCACCCTTTGTACAGTGCTTTAGCATACAGAAGGATCTGCTGGATATCTTTTTAAATGGTAATGTGTAACCCATTACACAAATGCATGTACTCGCTCTGCTCAGGCTTGTATATGTGCAGCATTGCAAGTAGAGCCGCTAAGGTAAAGCATTCAAAGGGGCAAAACTGCAGGGATGGGAGCATACCGTCAGTCATCTGTGTTGATGTACCTGCCGGTGCGTAACGACACACCCAACAGCAAGGATTTGGCACTACAGATTTGGTTAAAAAAAAAAAAAAGCCATATCAAGAATTTTTCCAATTTTGTGAATCAGGAGCACACATAGAAATGCAATTTCAAAAAGATCGTATTTGTTGCATAGAAAATACTAGTGCAGCTGCAAGCTCCCTCAACTTGAAGACGACTAGACCAGCGTTTTCCTCGTCTGGCTCAAAACTGTACGGCTGGATAACTCCATTATTGCTCGCCATTTTTGTTTGTTTGTTGTTGATGTGAAGGACTGTAAAATAGCATGTAAACAGAGAGCTCTCAGTTATTAGTGATGGAAAGGAGCATGAGGTTACTCCGCGGTTCTGTGCACAATTCAGAGGTGAACTTTTAATGAATCTAACAAACTATGCTCTAGAAATTGATTTTTTTTTTTCTTCCGGCTAAAAACTGTATAATCATTACTAAAATCCTTTTTGAATATCCCCTTAGACTAATCTGTGTGTCCTAGCACATGGGAAGCTTGGATCAGGGATTCATTTCACTGTCCCACTGGGATCAATGGACCGCCTTTCAAATTTGGCAAACTGTCCTTATGTCTATTTTAGATTATTTAGAGATTAGAAAAAGATTGAGATTAGAGAAAAGAATGGAGAAACTTTAGGTTAATAGTTCAATGTCATTGAGCTCCAAAATGTATCAAAGATTGAGACATTGTTCACTCAACCACCCTCTCGCCATTTGTATCTATAGATGTCATGTGATTTATTATTACTTAAGGATTCGTGATGACCTGAATCTGTATTGGTTAGATAAAAATATTTGATTATAAGTTATAAACTAGATATTGATAATTCATGTAAAGAAAGGGTAAAGTAGAGCCAAGGTGGGATTATATAAGTTCGTTTCCTCCCACTCCCTTTAAAGCAATCTATCATTTGCCTAGTAATCCTATGTCTAACGTTTTTTTGTGCGGTTGTAAACCTCTGATGGATGTACTGCACATGCATTGTTCTCGCCTTGATAGCTTGAAATAAACCATTTTAAATCAATTCAAAGATCCTTGTATTTCCACCTGTTCTTGGATTTAAATAACACTGAAGTAAAAACAAACAATTTCAAAGCTTATTGGATGGTAGTTGGTGACGGAATCAAGAAGACACACTTAACTAACTTAGTCTTTAATATCAGTAAAGACAAATTAAGTTTGTTATTAACTTTAGCAGTGAAGCAAACCCTGAAAAACATTAGACCATCTGTAAGAAGACCAGAGATACTGTGTCGCAACAAGCTCTCATCCATGGGGAAGAACAGACTGAAGAAAGGTCTTTAGTAAGGTACACTTTGGGTAAATGTCTTTGTATCTTGAAACAAAAGGTCTAACATAAAAGTTTAACTAGAATATTTATTCTAATTTGAGAAGATCAAGGGGGATATAGGCATACGAAAATGGGATATGTGTCCATCTACAGCAAAAACCTTGATGGAAGTATAACCTTTCTCCAAACTCTCCTGTCATCTCTAAATTGTGGGGGTTGTTGTTGTGATTTAAAGTCTGTCTGTATATTATTGTATCTGTATCCTTAATTTAAACAGGAAGTTGATTACACAAAAAGAGGAGCTGAAGGCCCTGCCCCCCCCCCCTATTCTAGTTTAGTCAATTCTAGGAACAGCTAGTAACCCTGGAGACTGAGAACAACAAGTTCTGTTTGGAAAATATAGAACTATGAGCTATTTAAGATAAGATGGAGCTTATCCATTCAAAGCCTTTTATAGTCAGTAAATTGATTTTATTTTTCCATTCTGTCAATGAAAAAAGGCAAAACTTGGTACAATATAGGATCTTTTCTACTAAACTGATCTCTTGGAATAGTCCAATTGTTAAAAAAAAAAGATTGGTCTAATCTTGAGGTAAGATATGCATGAGCAAATTTTGCTTATTCATTTTCAGACAAAAGTCTTTATTTCTAATATATTTCAAAGATGATAAAAGGGTGTTCTGTAATGATTTATTGATATAACACGTCTACACAGTTTGATTTAAACACTAATAAACATAATGAAGCATACAGTGATGTATGAATAAGATGCTAAATAGAATCTGGGCTGATACTTAGATGGGGAAACTAACCAAAAACAAGATCTGTGAAGAAAACAGATAATGATGGTGTTTATGTTAGTAGATTCATTAAGTTAATAAATCACAATAACCAAGAACTTGTAGTACTAACTTTATTATAGTGCTATTAAATAAAAAAAACACAAAGTATCAGATTAAAAACAAATTAGGATGCAATGATTCCTTTTACCCAATATTCAGTTCAAACATCTGTTTTTGGGTCACTGTTTTGTTTCAGTTCGATGTATGACTTGTGTATTACAAACCAACAATAAAATGAGAAATTCACAAAAAAGCCTTTTTGTGATTTGCTAATAAGCAAATGACAATGGAGAAAAACGTTTGAGTCGGCTTTTACTAAGTCTGGTGTAATATAACAAAACTATATTAAATTTATTAAATTTAGCACAGCACGTGTCCAAATACAAATGTTTCCCCTTCCCCTATGGCTTCTCCATTCCCCTATATTTAGCCCTACAAATGAGATACTGAAAAAAAAGTCATCAAAAGTCACTTGTCATCTATGTTGTAGCTGCCAGGGCTCGGAAAAATAACGAAATTGGTTTTATATATTTAAAAAATCATTCTAAAACAAAAAATAAACCCTCAATACATACATTTAAATGTAAACTTCTGTGCTTCAGAGCACACCCACGCGAAGAAATGAGTTTCTCCTCCACGGCACAGACCAACGCGGAATACCTTAAACTTCAAGTCCCATTTGTTGCCACGCAACTAGGTGTGGGAAATTTTTTCTTTGCATTTGACACATCTCCTGGGGGAGGGGTGAGCCATAGACACAGCTGCGCTCAGGAACCATTTGTTGGTTTAACCCACCCAATCAAAACCCTTTTTTCTAAGTGTCAAACAGGGGGGCATTGGGTCCCATTTGGTATGAGTCGACCTGGAATCGAATTCACAACCTTCCAGTCACTGGACGGACACTCTACCACGAGGTCACTGTGCTTGACGGTGGAGGGATAGTCATCCTTAAGTCCATTTTGGCCAACTTTAATTAGCCCAACAACTGGAAGGGGGAGTATTTTTGCCTATTCAATATGAATATTTAATAATTAGTGATATAGTAATAGTAATATAGATACTACTACATCTATATTACTTATAGATGAGCTCTTTAGTTTTTAATTAAAATCTATACTTCTGTTCTGATAAAAAAGTGGGATCATTTAGATTTATATAATCCAACTAGATAACCACTTTCCCCTCTTCAATGCAGTTTAAATGGATCCTGGCCAGCAGGCAGTTAACTACTATCGCTTTTTTTCTCTTTCTGGTCCTGCCACTGTTGGTAGAGTCTTCTTTTTTTTTCCTTTTTTTTTAAGTCCTCCTCTGATTAACGTTGGTTATTAGCTCTAATGAGCTGCTTAGCGATTGCCCAGGCAAAGCTGCTGACATTCAGCAGGAGCACTGTCTTTTTCTGCTTTATTCCTTTATCTGCTTTCGCTTTTTCTAATTCCTCTTGCTTTAACCATCGGGTGAGATTATTGACTTAGTGTAGCCATTATTTTTCCCCAGACACTTTGAGATTTGTTCTTCAATTTTCCTCCGCCGCGTCTCCCTTTTGTCTCTCTCCATTGGCTGGAGGATTGCAGCAGTATCCATTCTGTTTGGTTTGGAGCACAATCACCATGTTTCTGGGGTTAGAAATAGCTTTGGACCGGCAGAAATTGAATCAGCCATGTGATTGTGACCCTCTGTCTCTATCTCCTGCTCCTCTATATAAATATCTCTTTTTCATTCCAACATAAAATGTTGTTTGACATTTGATGGTTGCCACTTTACATTTGCTTTGTGTCCTTGTTGCTTCAGAGAGGTAGCATATCCATTTTCACCAGGAATTTTAGTTTGTTTATTTGGCTTTTTCCTATTTGAAATAAAAATGTGTTTAATAAAACACAGCAAAATGGAATTATTCTTCCATTAAAATAAAAAATCTTGATGTTTTTTTTATGCAACAAAACTTCTTCTTAGTGAAATGACGTTAACATATTTCACCATCTTATGTCTATGTATGTGTTTATAACTTTCAAAAGTTAACGTGTTACAGTATTGTGTTTTTTTTTTTTTTTTTNTGTCTATTAGTGCCGCCACAAACGATTATTTTAATAGTCGACTAATCACAGCTTATTTTCTCCGATTAGTTGACTAATCGGGTCATGTGCAAACTGGATGTAAATCCATCTTAACCATTATTAGCTTTGAACTAACTAAAAACTAGTATATAGCATTACCTGCGATAATGCTAGTGTAAATGCTGTAAGCTGAATTTGGCTGCTGATGATGCTAGTGCTGATAGCTGAAAATGCTGAAGTTAATGGCTGAAAACGCTGAAGCTGATAGCCAGCTAAAAATTAGTTAAATACTCAATTATTCTAATAATAATGTAAAAGCATAAGTAATCCAAAAACAGCTAGCATGCAGCTAAAATATTAGCAAATCTCTTAATTGGCCTAAAAAATTGAAAAGTATCCTAAAGTAGCCAAAATAGCTGGCATGCAGTTGAAATATTAGCTAAACTCCGAAATAATTAAACAACCAAAAACACCCAAATTAGCCAAAATAGCTAGCGTGCAGCTGAAATGTTAGCTAATCTCCAAATTAGTCTAAAAACTGAAAAGTGCTAAATTACCCAAAATAGTTATCATGCAGCTGAAATATGAATTGAACTCAAAATTAGCCTAAAAAAACTAGCGAATTAGTATGCGAATGAAATATTAGCTAAACTCCAAAATAGCCTAAAAAACCTGAATAAATGCAGAAATCCTCCAAAAAGCTAGCAGAATGCCATTATATGCCTGTTTGTGGTGTTGTCTATAGTAAAAGAAGATACAATTGTTATCCCTAGAAAAAAATATGACTATAGTTCTATTATTGTAAACATTTAAAAGCTATATTTTACAAATGAAACATGCATTAAGTGTATTTTTTTAAACAATGAAGTGGAATTTTTGCTGCTCTCACTGGGTTTTTGTCAGTAAGAAACTGGACCAAATGACTTTTAGCGTCTAAGGTTAGATACATATTGTGTAGACGGGCAAACAAACATGTTTTTGTCTGATGCAATTTTTTTTTCTGTATATCTGATTCTGAGATGATGACATTCAGGTTAAGACATGGAATAAAAAGCCAAAACAAAACCGAAGCTCAGACTGAATTAGACATTTCAAGATTGGATGAGTAGAAAATAAATGAGGCAATGCCAAAAATCAGGGAATAATGGCTGCAAAAAGTTCAGAACAGAGTCAAAATAGGAATCTTACAGCATTTGAAATAAATTAAAGTTTTATTCTTGTCTGAATATTTCCCTCTTTACGAAGGTGTTTCCATAGCAAAAAAAAAAAAAAAGTAAAATAAAATCGACAAAGTGGAACTTGAATGGAAACCAAATGAGCCAAGTCAGCCATTATATATTAAGCAAATCTATTGGAAATCTGCCCAAACCCACAATAATGAATCTGCTTTCTAATCAGTGAGGCACCTGTAGCCGACTGTTCATCTCTTCTTAGCCAATTGGACATTCTGCAAGAAGTTTTAGCTGTTTTTTTTTTCTTCTAGAAACTCACTGATATTTTTTTGTATTTATTCTATGAGACCCCAGTGGTCTTTTATTTGTAATTATGATGTTTTTAGTTAAAATAAAATTAAAAAAACAGTGTTCTTGGAAATAGTTTTCTCAGAATCTACACATTCTCCCTCCCAACTCGTCCTCTCCGTTATTACAAATTTCCTTTTTATTATTATTTTTTTTATTTTATTCACTTTTTTTTATTCGTTTTTTTATTTTAATATAGTTATTTATTTATTTCATTTTTTTTTCATGGTAAAAGGCCTGTAATATACGTGGTACCTATTGAAAAACATATTTTTTTTTTCTGTGCCTAGCACTATCACTAAAATTTCTTGGCTATGTCCGAATTCCTTCACTACTCACTCTACAGTGCATTTGCCGTTTTGTATTCCCGTCCAAATCTACAATTCCAATAACTAGAAATGTCCCAGAAGTCTTTGCTAAAAACTAGCGTCCATCGATGCACACTATACAAGCGAATATAGACAACAATGCATTGTAGTTGAACATTTTTTTACAAAAAAAGCGTGTTTTATTGTAATTTTTAAATAAACCATCCACATTTTCATCATCAGAACCCAGTCGAGTCCCAAATAGACGTCGTTAAATGTTTGTGAAATATTTGTGAAATCGGTGATGTCATATCCAACGTTTAGCAAAACGAAAGAAAACTAGTCAACATCATGTCCGAATTGCCTTTAAAATCCACTAGATGGTCCCACACGATATAGTTTTTTAGTTGTTAGGGATTAGAGGGGTAAATTTGGACATAGTCCTTGACTTGAATTATTGGTGCTGTGGGTGGTCGTTACTCTACAATCCAACACACAAAGTTACCAATCAATAGCTGTGCGTCCATCTGCATCCATTTTATTATCAGGATGTTACCAGTATTTCTCTCATCACTCCAGATAAAACGCAATAGAGCTCCCAAATGATCCAGAGAAATAGTCCTGTCAAAGAAAAAAAAAGAGACTTCTGTGAATAATAGCAGGGGGTTATTGAATATTTTTAGATTAACTTAATTACTTGACTATAAAAAGCCTTAAATTGAATCTCTCTCCATTAGACTGCTTCAGCTTTTTCCCCCCTTTGGACTCAAATTCTCATGTCAGCTGTCTGACGGGGGTAGGAGGAGGGGCAGAAAAATAGTTTTATCACGGTGTCACCGGCGAGACGTGCCCCACTTGACCTGATGCAATTGGAAGCAATTGAAACGCTCATCTTATCACAGGGCTGCTGTGTTTTGGATTGCATCACGAGCATGCGCCCAGACACGCACATAGACACACACCTTCATGTATGTATGAATGAAAGCACACCGCCAGTTTCCAGAGCAGATCAACAAACCCACCGTGAGCTCTTCTTCTGTCCACCACCTGTGTCTTTAAACGGATTTCCCACCACTAATGATGCCTGCTTATTGCTGCTCCCCTTACGCTGCGTCCCCTCTATTAACGCTCATGACTTAATGGGACGCTTCAGAGACACTCGCTGCCCCAAACAGGGATTTTTGTGGGATTATTTAATCATGAACAAACTGCAGATTTTGTGTGGGTAATAATTAGGGTTGCCACAATTCTCGGTGTAAAACCGAACCGTATGTTACAAAATGGAACCAAATTGTGGATACTAGTATATTTAGGTTGTAAGTGACAAACAGTTGTGTTGTGCTAAGAAGAAATTATCATTTGTTTTGTTACATTTCACGGGTTTCATGATGGAGCAGTGGTTAGCGCTCTCACCTCACTGTGACAGGCACTGGTTTGAATCCCAGCTGGGACCTTTCTGCGTGAAGTTATACTCGTGCATCCGTGGGTTTTCTACATAAACTCCAGCTTCCTCCCACTGTCCAAAAACATGCTTCATAAGTTGATCGGTTACTCTAAAGCGTGTTTTTGTACATCTAATTGTGTGTTTGGGAGTGATTGTACAGCCCAGCAAAAGATTGGTGACCTGTCCAGGGTGTACCCCGCCTTCATTGAACAGTAGCCGGGGCAGGCTCCGCCATCCTCGTGACCCCAAAAGGGACTCAGTGGGTTAAGAAAATGGATGGAGGGAATACACTACACAAGACTTAGTACTCTGTAAAATAAAAATATTATTTTCTATCCATTTTAATTTTGAGTAGAGTAAACCGTCAACTCAATATTTTGATTTGATAAAAATTAATAGCTTTAAATGTAACAAATTGCAGAACTTTTGTTAATTGATCCAATGATTCGGTTTCTTCAGTGGATGAGCCAACTGAAAGATTTTTCTTCATTTTTCCTTGCTCATTAGCAAAGTAAAAAACAAAGATTTTTCTTTGTTTATTGATCTGAATTGATCTGAGCTTAATAGATCAATAATCGATGCATAAAATAGCGAACGATCTAACGCATAAAGCAGTCAGATAGCTTGATGCTAGCATATAATGGGATTTTCCACAGGACGGCTAATGCTAACATTCAGTCGACCTAGCTTTACAGCTTTATATACTCACAGATATGGGTTTTCCAAAGTCATTTAAGGGAATATTTTTTAAAGTAACCATTTGTGGTCTAAAACAGTTTTTGCTCATACGTTCCTCTTCTTCTGGATTAAGGTGTAATGCTACAGTGCAATCGCCATCTAGTGGCCAAACTGAAACACCTTCCAGGAGAGGCAGAACAATTGCTGGAGCTTCTCTGTTTGAGAAGTACCACTGTATGATATTAAAAATGTCATTATTATTTCACAAATACATTTTACAGTATGTGAACAGTATCAGATTAATATGAATAGCTTCAATACATACATATAGATCATTATTGTATTTCTAAACAAATGTGTCTAAATGTGTAAACCATGGAGACTCAAAAGTAAATTAAATGAAAGTGAATTAAATGGATCGAAAGAAACTAAAAACAAAAAAACTATTGGAATCAAACCAATCCAGGCTCTGGTGAATTGAACTGATTCTGGAAATGATTGGCGATACCCAGCCCTAGTGAGTCATTGCATCCCTAAAGCAAATATTAACCCCTTAACAGTGGAGATTTTGCCGGCAGCACTTGGATATTTCACGCTCTTAGATTTTTTGTAACTCTTCGACTATTTACGCGATCACTGTAGCTAAAGAGTTGGGAATCATTTGCACAAGCAGGAAGTCTGTCCTACGAAGCCACATACACACCAGGTACACAGTATGATTCACATTCAAGAACGTGCCAAACGCGGGCTCTTGAACACACTTTTAGGGTATGGTGTTAACACAGGTCTATCACTACCCAATACTAGCTCACAGCTGGATTAGGCTTGGTGCGAAATGTAACAGCTGTTCAAATCTCGTGAATCTTGCTCCAGACTTTTTCCTTCAAATCTCTATTCTGATAAATAAATGTCATAGAATTCCAAACTGCAAGTATGAATTTCTCCTTCATGATCGATTCTTGACCGTGTGTTGAAAAGGACGCTACCAAAGCCCAGTTCCCGGTTAGTCAAGGGACTTAACTTTCAGCTCGCGTTTTGTACATAGAGCAAACAGACTTAGCATAAAAGGAATATTGATAAGTCATGGAAATGTGCACTTCTGCTACTAGTAATTACTTCTAATTCAGAAGAAGAAATCCTCTTTATCTCACAAGGGACATGCAAGAGAAAGCCACTCTTTATTTACTCGGCACAAACAGTGTGAAATCCTTTTCCAAATTATACAACTTCCTATGTTTTGGTACTGAATAACCTATTAATTTGTGCAATGATGTGTTCCATTTATTAAAATTAACATTCATTTATGATGTGATTGCACTTTTTATATTACAACAAGAAGAAAAGACCCTGATTATCTGCAGAGAGCTTCATTTGTAATTTGTTTTCTTTTTAAGAAAGTCTTTCTCCTAATAATAAAAAAAAAAGCTTCTTAATGCTGGGAAGGGTTGTAATTTTAGTGGTTTAACAGTGATGGCAAAAAATAAACATTTCAGTTTTTAGTGTGTCCTTTCATCTTAGTTTGTTTAGAATGGAGAAACTACAAGATGGTTGAGAACACGGCTTGTAAACCTTTAATGTTAGAAGATCCATTTGATCCAGTTTCTTATCAAAACCAAACGAGAACTGCAAAGTACTGTTTACAAAAATAGACTTTTAAAAAATATTTTTAGGTCAATAAACCAGTAATTAAATATTTACAATAATTGAATTATTAAAGTGTTATATTTTTCTATGGATAACAAGTTAACTTATTTCACTTTTTACAGCATCACATTCAAGTTCCTTTCAAAATAAAATACATCCTTTGTCAAAAATGATCCTCCTGCTCCAGCAGATCTTTTTGAACTAAAAATATAAGAAAGTTATCATTATTTTCGTGCACTGTCATAATTTTTCTCCTTTTTCTATTGAAAATAGACAGCATTAGTGTAGAATCCAGCTTTTAAAGACCAACTCCAATGAAAATAGTTTTTGACATGTTATTGTAGTGTTTGCCTCATACTGGAGGACATACGCAATGAAAATTAAGCTTGAAACAGCAGTGTTAAGTGTTTGTTCAAATTGCTGTGAATCTGAAGCAAAAGAAGCCAAATAATAAATAAAACTCTATAAAACGCAAATATGTATTTCATATTTTATCCTTCAAGATTGTCTGCATGTGACCTCATGCACTTCTACAAGAACACAACTTATCCCAGGGCCAGAACGGATTTGTCAAGAACAGTGATTCATTTTCAAAATAAAAAATCAAACCATGACATCTGAGACATCTTTAAATTGTTTTACAGCACTAACAACTGTATCTTTGTCAAACCCCATATGAAACCTGAACATTTGCTTTCATTTCTGTTAGCTTTTGCTGCTATCCCTTGCCATTTTTGCCGCGTCAACTACAGAAGGAAACATACGAGTGCCACTAACACCGCTAGCCTTCCTTTTAGCCCCTGGAGCCGACTCTTTCTCGTATCCCTCATGCTGTTCCTGGTGTTTAGCTTTTAAATGTGGTGAAGGTTTAGGCTGATGAACCCCCACAGCTGCTGCAAACTGCAGATCTTTTGTACGTTGGTTGGGTATGGCAAGCAAAATGGGTCAATAATCACGCGCCACTATTCGACCTCATTCCCACCAAAACCAAATGTTGTTTTATTTTGCAATATCCGACCAAATGTACACAGTGGGTGAAAATTTGGTGCATACATAATTAAAACCATAATACATGTTGACATACATCAATCCACAGTTTACCATCTCACACGATCGGCCCTCCACGTACCTTACATTACAGACAACAGCTGTGGTATGGTGGGCTTGTGCTATGTTGTGACAAACTACACGTGCATCGACTGTATATAATATATGCCTATGGGCGCGTGCCGCGTACACGGATAACTGACGACGTCACAGAAGTAACGCAGCATGTGCAGTGTACACAGCTGTACACAAACACCAAGACATGCACTGGAAGAAATGGAAGATGCTTTTTAAGCTGAGTTCAAATAAAACACTCATGCAAGCTGATTTTTGTATATGAATAAACAATAACAGTTAGAGATTAAAAATGGGATTAATGCGAAAAACATAACGCACTAATTTGTCTTTAATTAATTAATCGCAATAATTTGACACCCATGATTTTGGTTAATTTTATGGGTATTAGTGAATTTAATGGATGTTGACATAGGTTTTGACGTTTCACTTAATAGAAATTGTTTCACTTAATTTATCAAAAACTACCCTTAGATTTCTGTTAAATTTTCACGTTTCATAAACATGAAAATGTATCCAAACGAAGAATAGATCCACCAATGATCTTATCTCCAACACCTTTGTCTGTTCATATACCGTCACACCTCGCATCTTACCTCACCATCGTTCGTCCTCATTGTGTTCTTATTCCTTGTCATTTTTGCATGTGTCTGCAACATCAAGCCTACGGTGTTGACTCTGCCGTTAATTATCCGCCAGCGTGGAGGCTACCTCTGTGGAAAATGTTCTCTCTCGTTAACGAGGTAACGGTGTGCTCATGCTAATGGTGCCGCCGGGAGGAAATCACATATTTCGTTGCTGTTCCCCCCCACTGCAATGTGTGAAGTCAGGTTTGAGGTATTACCAATCTCACTAGCATCTAGCGTGCGTGACATTTTTAAGTGTCAACCCTTGGGCTGTGTCACTTCTGTGGGGGGAAAGTAGATTGTGGCGTGTTTGGATTTGGCACCTGAGCTGAGAGTCATTAGATTCATTAGATTTAAGCGGAACCACTGCTGTAAATTATAAGTAACGACTGCATTACTGCGCGGGAAATCTTGTTAGAGCCAATTCGGCGCTATCTCTCCTTGGCAGTCCGCGGCTCAGGTTTGCTTGTGATTAATCTGAACTAGCAGAAGGTTGTCAAACTGAAATGCCTTTTTTTTTTTTTTTTTGTTTATTGCCAGTTGCTGCCTTCACAGTCACACATTCCACGCACACACTTTATGATTACATCAGGCTAAACAAGCTCGTTCATCATCTTACATCATGGTACCTTGTGGCCCACAGTTGTACGAGGGCAGATGGCGGCGCTGGCGAAAATGCATGTTTGTGTGTGCATTCAGGCACGTGCCAGCACTCCCGTCTCTGGAGGTGTGACCTGGCTCTGTGTGCCAAGCTGTGCCAAGTGCTCACAGCTGGCAGCAACCTAGCAATTGGTCTCTCTAGACAAGTTGCCCTCTGAGCCAGGACAAACAGGAAATGATCCCCGGGGCCTTGCAGGAATTTGGCCAATTGCAGGGAGGGAAGCAGCTTTGCGACGGGAGATTAACAGGGGCAACACTTTCAAGTCGTACTCGATACGCTGGTTTGAAACCTCAAGTGAGGGGAGCCAAAGTACTTAGACGAACAAACACTCGCCGGCTTATCGTCAAATCAGGCCATTCTTCTAAAATGAAACAGCTTAACTTTATGACAAACATATACACGCTCAGCACAAAGTCATTTATTAATATCTTATTTATATGCTTTTTACGTAAGTGACCATTGGTTTTTCACGCGGCCATGGTCCATCCACATATCGCCTCACTTGTCATCTCACTAGCAACTCGAGAATCATTACAACGATTTAATTCCACAGCGGCAAACAATTTGATATGGAAAGTAATGTATATTGTGTGAAACAATAAAGTTTTATTGAAAAGAAGCAGCATTACTTATATAGATGGGCATATTCACAGCAACAGGGTTAATGGACCCGTTCCTTATGAAGCCATAGCAGAAAAAATACGAACATATGACCCCTGATCAGAATGCTTATCTGTATGATGAATCCAGACTACACATGCAATAATAATCTGTCCTTAATCATTTATAGGTTTCTCAATTAGGGATTCGAGGTTCCCTCCACTAATATATAGAACCTTAGCAGCAATGCAGACTTGATATTTTCTTCCCCTTCCCGATCTATTCTCTTTGGAATTGTTAACCTTTTTCCTTGTAAGGCTGGAGTTTTAGCCAAGACATCACTTTAAAGCCTGAAAATGTGTTTTTTAAATGTTATGCCTGATTATAATCTTCATAAAATGCAAAAAAATGAGATTATAGTTACTTTTGAAGTGTCACTACGGTGTTGAGTAGTGCGAGTGTGCAGGTGGGTATGTGTGCTCCTTGGCTTCTACCACTGTCTGTGTTCCCCTTCTGTCAGTTTGATCCCAAAATGCCACTTTCATCCGTGTTCACTGTCTGCGTCTTAACGACTTGGCTGTGTTGAGTTCTCATCTCCTACCAAAGTAAATGTCAGAACCTGCTCTCTCAACAGTTTGCACTCTCCCTCTGAGCGAGTATTATTTGGCAGAAGATTATTACAGAGGCACAGAACTCAAGCCGCTGAGACTCCCATTAATCAATGTGAAGCTCATTGAAGCTTGAACTTCCTAAAAATCCCCCCCGGTTCTCATTTTTGAAGCATTTCCTTCGGGACTCGGATCATGTCCCAGAGATGTATTGTCAGCCAGTCCTTTCTGTAAAGTCGGACCTCCAAAAGTAATTACCAAGAGAATTTTCTGAACGAAAAAAAAAAAAAAAAAAACTTCCACTGAGGCTTGGAAAGTAATTAGCAATCTTTCCCTTCAATGACAGGTCGACCATTACAGTGTGTTGTCTCTGAAAGGCGACAGTCTTTTCGTTTTGTGTTTTGTAATTCTGCCAAAACACACTACTGCTTGAATAAAGATGAGTGGTTAAAAAAAAGCAGCCACAGGTTGAAATCATCAGACTGTCACCACTCAGCCTTGATTATTGTATTCTTAAATTAAGGACGTTTCCCGACTGATCACTGCGACAACTAATTAGCTAAGAAGCATCGTCCATGCAAATGTGCTCGATGCCATCAGGTTTAGTTCCCCTGTTGATCACTGTGATTTACTAAGCAATAATTAATGATCCACAAGCTAAAAACTATTTTAAATGGTTATCTTTCCAAAATAACAACAAAAACAAACAAAAAAATCAAAATGACTAAATATTGCATCCATTACGGTGATCTTTTGAGGGTATTTAACACCCAATATGCACATTTTTCTGACTTAACTGAGAAACAAAACAAACTAACCAGACTGACCTGAAAACAACACACTACAGTAGCTGATAAAACCATTGACACAAATGCGAGGGACCTACATAACACAATACACAACATTGTCTTAAATAAACACCCAATTAAATCATTAACTTCACAAAGGTTATGTTTACTCAAAAGAAATTAACCAATAAACAGTTAGGTAAAGGTTAGCTCCATAAATCACAAAATGCTCAAATTAACAGTCCCACTTCCCCCTCTTCCTCTGCCACCAGTGGCTCGGTTCTGCCAATGAGCTTTGGCATACAAAACCCAACTCAAGTCTTAGCCAGCGCTTGGACCAGGAAGAAGCCAATAGGTAAGGAATCAGGAAGCAAAACTACACATAACACAAAAGAAAGACAATAAATAATTTTTTGAGTAATGAAAAGGTTTTTGAAATGTCTGGACCCATGGAGGTCTGTAGAGCGGCTGCATCTTCAAAGGAGTGGAGGTTTGTCTTACAGTGACTCGTGCGGCCTTACGGGATGTCATGAGAATAGAACATACAATTGTTGTGCGTGTGGAAAATGTATCGTCAAGTATTTCTACGGCTATTATAAGTTGCACATACTTATGACGTTTGAGTGATCTTGTCCTCACACCATAGTCTAGCTCATGGGTGCCCAAAGTGGAAGCAGGTCAAACTTTACATACCCCTGAAAAAACATAAGTTGTACTTTGGGGTTAGAAGTGGTATGCTATGAGTACTGATTTGACTGATTTACAACCATCTCCTAGTGTTCTAGAAAAGTAGTGCCCTCACCACTCCGTTAATCAACAGTGACATCATGTGAATTGCCATTAAATATTCTCGCAATTAATCTTTTAAATTGCATATTTAACGCTGTCAGCGGTGCTCAGAGCTGCTCCATCTCATGGAGAAGTCTTGCATTCATGCAACGTCATTGTACTCTGCAAGGCCATATAGGAGCTATTAAATTAAATATAGTCTAAATTGGTCAGATGGTGGTAGCTTTTGTTTCTGTGCTTTAAGAACAGCTGCTCCAAGTCCACGTTGAGATTAGGTTGATTGTCCTTGACTCTAACCGCAGCCTATGGAGTTTTCATCCATCAACTTACTCTGACAGATGCGTTTCTTTTCATTAGGATGAATTTGTCTTTTTTTGTATTGTACTAACTCTGACTATTTGAGTATGATATTCCAAGTTGTGTTTCCAAGTGGAATATAAGAACATACTGGTCTGGGCAAAACATATTCAGCTATCCCCTACTTTTTTGGGCTTCCAAGGAGTCAGATTTCTAAGTGAGCCAAGTAATGTCAGGTTTTCTAGAATCCTTTTCAAGCTTTGACTGTTCTTTGTCTCACTTGTAGTCAGAGCCTTTTTCTTCAACTTCTTATTTAGTGTGAATATTACTTGAGAGTATTAAGACTGATAAGAAGCTACTTTATGTTATTTTCATGTGAAAAGGCTGTAAAAAATATATATTTATCCCCCTTTGATGAGATGTTCCTTTGGTGGTAGATAGGTGTCAAAGGCATAGAATTACTGATTTCAGCAATATTACACAAAAATGTCTATTATTTGTTGCACAACATAAACACAAGTTATTTGTTATGGTTGTGTTCAAGCTAAAAAAATAAATGGGGATATATTTTCCCCCAAAATATGAGTTTTTCTACATAATGTAAAGTTATTAGAGAGGATTTTTACCAATTATCTCAGTATCACAATATCACCAATATCGTCAGACATGTATTGCATCGTATCGTGAGGTACCCAGTGATTTCTAGCCCTAGTATTGGATGTTATGGATGTTTTTATCTCAAGGAAATGTCTACGGTTTTAATAAATTAAATAAATACAATTAATTATTAGTGAAGAAGAATTTTTTAATTGTGTTATCTTCCCGTCCGGAATTATATGGCATCAAGTTTTTGGTTTATCGGAATAGAGCTGAGAAAGAAAAAAAACCTGGAGCAAGATTTGTGAAGCCTCTTCAAACTGTAGTTGGCAGTCATGCGCCAGTAAACAGTAGAAATAAAAAAATTAAAAAACAAGAATAAAAATCCCCTTCCTGCTTGTCCACACCATGGGCTAAACACACGTTCAAGAATGTGTGTTCAGTGCGACAAAAACACACATCACATGTCCTGTGTGAACATGGCATAAAAGTCATCCAGGCATAAACCTTAAACCTAAAAGTCTAAATTTGCAATTTAAATCACATTACCTGGCACTTTGTTACTAACAGTCAGGTAAATTTACACAAGTTATGAGAAAATTGTCTAATATTTTTCTGTTTTAAAAATACATGATGATATAATTAAAAAAGTTTTTGTAGATGTATAAAAACAAGCAATATGTGAACTGAAAATATATTTTTTTTATAGTATTTTCCTGAAGTTGGAGCCTTTTTCTGCTGGGATTCTTGAAATAACTAAAAATAAGTAGGGGGGCACAAGGACTGGGTATACAGTCTATATTATACTTCATAATTACAATTCCAAATCAATTCTATTGTCCATGGGGCATTTTTTTAAAAAAACCAGGACTTAGCAAAATAAGCAGGCATACATATTCTACACCCATAAAGACAATTCTATAACGAGAGATTCAAATGTCACTGGCGAAACAAAGACCACACCCTCTTTTTAGCACAATTTTTAGTTAAACTACCAAAGCACCTTATCTATTGTTGTCTTGAGTATCACACCTAATTAAAGAAGTGTAGAAACAGCTTAGAATGAGATCATGTTTATCCTTAAGGGGTCCAGATGACCCCACCCTTACATTGATGTGTTGTCCCTCCCATGACAAAGGTGGACAGGATTTTATGTCCGCCACGGACACCAGTTACGGTAAAAAAATTATTGGGAAACAAAAAGCGCTGTCTTGTGGGGTCCAAATGACCCCACTTTTAATTTCTAGGATAGCACAAGGGGTTGTGCTATCTTATGGAGTCCAGATGACCCAAGCCTTATATTGACACGTTATCCATCCCATGACAAATGTGGATGAAGCGGGACCGGATTTCATGTCTTCTATGGACACCAGTGACAATCAAAAATCATTAAAAAAAAAAAAAAAGTTCAGCGCACTGTCTTGTGGGGTCCAGATGACCCCACTCCTCAACATTACCTAGGATGGCAGAAGGGTTATGATGCACTTTGAACCGGTTGCTCTTACAAACCTGAAAACCCCAAAAACCCGCAGAATGTGCATGTGACTATATCTTAAACTCTTGTATGTGAAGAGTAATCAACTGTGGCCTCAATCCCCTTAGTCTCTCTTATAGTGTAGCTGTTAGTATCTCTAAAGTCGTGACCTGCTTGCCAGATGTCCAGTGTCTATTTGTCTTGCCATTTCAGCAAGCTCATTAGAGTCTTGTAAACATTTAACAAACGTAGTCATGGATACTAGACAGAGCTACCATATCGTACACGTGTGCTCAAGTATCTAATAGGAACATTGAAGCTCTCAAACTTTGGTTGTTACATCTGCATGACCACATATACACAAACACACATTTGCTCTTTTTCTCTTTGATGCTTGCTCTTTTTCCCCCCTTTTCTCTCCAGATCATTGTTAATCAGTCTCATCCCGTCTTCCCTCCATTGGCTGTCAGTCGCTTGTCAAGAGCCCGTCAGAGCCCCTGCAGTCCGTCACACACTGTTGCCGTTAATGACATCTGATGACACCCGTTGTTAAAGTCACTCTCTGGGGATGAATCGTCGCGATGCCGCTTTGAAAGATGCTTCTTTTCAGTCGCCAAGATGTGCGAAAACTCTAACTTTACATATTTGTGCGCGGTTTATCTTCCAGCTCAAGTGACATGTGTCACCTCCCACCAACAGAATGCTTTTGCTCTTATTTTTACCGCAGTGTACAGGTGGCGTAAACAGTCGAATTAACACAGAAGTCAACATTTAGACAGATTATACAACGTGAAAGTAGGGAAATGATAAATATAGGCTCATAAAACCTTCATGGTAGAATACATCAAGGCAGCTCTTTAAAGTTAATGACGTGTTTTCAGCTATTAATTTCTGTACAAATGCAGAACAAAGTGGCATCGTTTCATCTTATCCTTTGGAATATGTTAAGTATGTTCACAACCCTAAATAGAAAATGTACTGATTATTTTTCATGTACAAAAGCTTTGACATTTTCTTAATGTTCAAAGAATCCGAAGCATTGTTCTTTGTTATTTTAAGATGATGAAGATGGTATTTGGGTGGGCGAGTAGTCTGAGTTGCTTTCTTCCTGCATTATCAACTGCCAGACGATCATAAGTGATTCATCCACTCTTTATTCCTGTGCAGAATCTTTGCTCCTCTCCAAGCGTCACCACTATGCCTTACTGGTTATCTTTCACTTGTTCTTCTCCAGCATCTGTGTGTTTGAGGACATTGGCGTTCAGACTCATTTGGAGTGTGAATCGGTGAATCGACTCATATTCCTACGATCAAACCAGGTCAATCTATGAGTCAATTTTTTAATTGAATCAACCTGTGCTATATTGGAAAATACAATTTGAACTAGGTTTATTTTACTGTCAAATTAATACGGCCCAGTGCCATCACAGTTGATGACACATATGTGATGTCAGCAAACAATGATCAAAGCCAACAGTGGGATGAACTTCATGAAGGTAAAATGTGAATTGGTTTGCTGTTAATTCTTACTTGTTTGGTTGTACACCTATTTAATTTACACTTGATTATCTTACAAGAAATACGATGAATTTGAAAAACTTCACCTGCACTCTTCAGTATCGGGTATTTATCTTTGAGTCACACTGGTTCAATCTTAGGTCAGTGAATCAGATCCATTTGGATTGTTCATACTAAACCAGTAACGACTCTGGATCGTATTCGTCTATCACAAATTCTTCTCTGAATTGAATCGTTAAAATAAATCGTCACAACCCTATTTGAATTACATTTTTTTATGGAGCACATTATGTTATTTTTTTATTTTTTTGCAGTAATATTGTTGGTTAAGAGATGGGAATTCCATTCTATTTCAAGCCCTACAGCTTTGTTGATAGATACATTTCTTGACATTCTTTGTTAGATGTCAAAGGGTATCCAGACAAGTCTACAGCATTTCTTCCTTTCAGATATCAACCTTTGCTTTTTGAATGGTATCTGCCATTATTCTGCTTTTATTGCCAATTTTCTCTTCTCTGGCTCATTAACTTCCTGTCATATTTTTCCCCCTTTCTTGTGTCCAGGATCACAGCAAAGGTCCCTTTTAAAGTAGAGTGCATTATATTGCTCTAAAGCTCTGTATATACCCCTGTGTATTGATGGAATGGATCCATGGATCAAAGTCAAGATAGTTTCCTGGTAGTCATACATTCTCTTTACTGCACCAAGAGCTTCCTTGAAGCCAAATTTGAGAGTTTACCAAAAAATCAATTCTTGATTATGCCCTTGATTATGTCCCCTGAAAGAAATGGGTGAGATCCTTAGCAGTTTAGCCCTGTTCTTTAGTAATGGTAGTTCTTTGGTAATTTACCTTTTTGTGCTTGGAAAAAAAATGTAATAGTCATATTGAGAGAAAGTGAAATTCATGACAAGCTTATGCAATAAAGCAAAAAAATGTTTAAAAAGTCCAGGTTTCACATCTCATTGCACAAGCAGGACAAAGCTTTGAGAGAATATATTTACAAACATTGTGTTAGTTTTGCTCACATGAGGCAACACTCATTTTTTTCCATGGAGTGAGAATGAACTGTCCATCCTCCATAAAAGGCATAAGGTGCTATTTTTATATTATGTACAATTCCAGTTGGTCTGTGAACTAAATGAGTTCTTTTGACTATATTTACTTTTCTGGAAGTGTAGTTTTAACTCAAAAATACCTATTTGATTTTCTGTGAAGTTCTAACATATTTTATATTTTTTAATGGGATGAAGCTTGGCTAAAAAAATTATATTAAAGCTAATCCGTCTTTAGAAAATCATAAACATATTGGTTCATACTTGAAACCAAACAAAACTGTTTTTTAACTAAAAAAAATTAAATTAAGTTTAATTGATACATTTTTTTGTTGTCATCCCTTTTACACTTTTGAAATGTTGATTTTTACTACAACTCTTCACCTAATCAGTGTAAATCAGCTGATCTAAGCTGCTTTTTTCAGTGCAATAAGCGGTTTATTCATGTTGATTGTGTGAATTGTCTAGGAGTTAATGGTTAATGATTGTTTAAAGGGTAACCAAACAGGACAGTTGTAGGCTGACTCCGCCCACAGCCGAAATGTGAAAATCCAGTCAGAGGGGTAGGGCTGGGGAACAGTGACTCTTATCTTGACTGGAGCTGCAGATTATTACGTAGGACTTAAATGGTTTGACTAATCATGAAATTCAAATGTAATACCTAGATCAACCTGTAGGGGGCAGCACACAGACGTTTTTTGACTTTATTTTCAAGAATGAAACAATTTTATTTTAATTTGTCAAAAATTTGGCGATGACCAACAGATTTCTTCCAGAAAGTGACAATAAAAGAAGGGACAGCAGATGTAAGTAAGTCAGTAAGCAGTAAAGGTATAGCCACATGCCCCCTACAGGGGTTGACTCATGGATGTGGCTTTTGGGTTGTCCGGTCCTGTGGAAGACTGTAGATTGGAGGGGGGGCTGTCATGTCAAGAGTGGTTAAAAACTAGTTTATTTTACTATTATAAGATAAACCCCTTTTAAAAAATGTTAAATACATGAACAAAATGTTCTCAACAAATCAATTATTGTTTCTTAATAGGAAACAACTCAGTCTACTTTGAAGCTCCATGCAAAACCTTTAAGTGAAACGTTTTAACACAAAAACATTTTTTTTTACAAAACAGAGGAACTTACACTCATGACTACGACTGATTGCCCCTCCCCCTGCAAATGCTTACCTGCATGCACTGCGCAACTCCCCTTTTTTTCTGTGGAAGTATTTCTATGAATTGTGTTCACAACTTCTTTGAAATGTGCATCTGAATGGATGAGCTTGTTTGAGCATTTCTATGACCGTTCAAAAGATTAGATTTGTTCATGAAAGTCACTTCTCTATGCAAACAGACATGGTGTGTGGGAATCACCTGTTAATTCGTCTCTTCTTTTCCATTTACAAAGAAAGGTTTCATATGCAAATGTTCTTGCGTTTCACACGACCAGACTGCTTTTAGCACTCAAGCTAATCGAGAGAATCCGGCTGATTTTCAAAATAAAAGATTTCTGTCTCATTAAAAAAAATAAATAAATAAATTAAAAAAAAAAACAGGTCCCGTGGTTGGGGACCACTGTCTTACGCCACACTTGCATTCACAGTCACAACTGTCCTTATGGCTAGTTACAGAGTATCTGCCAACCAAAAATGGCCACTTGCTCTCTCCTTGCACAGTCCGCAGTATTTTGGGGGAGGGACATCAAAATAAAATATCTGTACTACACACCTGTGTCATCTAATTCACCCCTACTTGACCCTTGCGTGTTGTTTAAGTGTTTACTACGACCTATTGTTTTACGTCGTGTGATGTGACTTGTGAATAAGGCATAAGAGCAGATGAAAGATGTGTTTGCGGTTGCTTAGAGTGTCAATTTCATCATAAAAAATACAGCAGGAAATACTGGTCACTACAGTAATATATAACCCAAAGTTAAGTCTAGTTACCGGTATTGTTGGACTGAATTACCTTTCTTGGTTTCATAGAAATTTCTACAAATAATTAACTACTCAAATCTATGTAGAATAATGATATGTTTGTATAGCATTACTGTAATGTTAAAATCTTTGACTTTTTTTTCTTGTCTTTTTCTCCTCTACTCCCTGCTGTTTGATGCTTAAAGACAGGCAAACATGACACCACAGTTTTAAAGAATCATGAAGTTGTCACAACTCTTTTGACAGCCCTTCCCGAGCTTGACGCTTCAAAAACTCTCTGTCCTTGTTTGTTCTTTCTCCCACAGCCTTTCTGGAACTTTCTGTACGATGTTACCTCTCTGTTTTTGTTTTCTTTTCTTCTCTTTCTGTCCATCTGTTCCTTTGTGCACAGCAAATTCCTCACTCTGCTATTGTTCTCTCCTTTTTCTCATCTCTAGAGGAGGAAGTGGAAAACTTTGACGTGTCGAGTCTCCAGGAAGAGGCTCTGAGGAACATCGAGGCTGACAGCTTCTGGTGCATGAGCAAACTGCTGGACGGCATCCAGGTATCCGTGTGTTTACGTTTGTGTCTAAAAGATGAACTTTTGTATACACGATGTCACTTTGAAGTCAAATGTTTAAATCTTCTCATACTTTTTCATTGATTATCATGTCGCACATCTGGACTTTTTGGTTGAAGATCTATCAGTTTGATTGGAGTATCTCGAAAAAACACAGGTCTTTGAAATTTTGTAAGAATGATGAACATAACATTTCTTTTTTCAAAAAGACAGTCAGGAATGGAGCTTTATGACTCATTGAACATTCAGCGCTGAACAACCATCAGGTGCCCTTAACAACCGTCTGCATTTGCTTTCACAAGTTTTAGACCATCACTATGGCATCTGATGATGCTACATCTTCAGTTATATACACACAGCTCCACAATGAATATGCATCTATCAAAAACTCCCCTATAAGCCCAGTATTTATGGTTCTAAGTCCTATAGGCTCAGGTGGACCTCTTCCTGTGTGTGCGTTATGGTGTCAGAAATGTGGTTGTCTTGCATATTTTTTCAGCCGAACTAAGTGGAGGTGCAGGTAATTGCATACATACTGCAGCGCAGGGCTTCGTTTAGCTTTATTGTTTCATCTCAGAACCTTTTGGCCCCCATCAGCTTGGCTGGTTACAGCCCATCTGTCAGTTCTGAATGTGCCTGGTGGGGGATTTAACAAAACTGTTGCCCAGCTACCAAAACTCGCTTTGTTCTAAGATATTTTTGCATTCGGATTCTGTCTTACAATGTCACCTATTATTAATTCCACTTAGCTACTCAAACCTTTTGTGAAATATCTCCTTTTTTTGCCACATTTTGGCCTTAGTCAGAACGGCCGATATGGCTCGATATGGGCTGTCTGCAGGCAAATAATGGGTAAGTCTGTACAGGGTTTACAGGTGCCCCACATGAAATGTCAGTGATTAAGACCACTTGGTGAAACTGTGATATCGTTAAAGCATATGTTTTCTATTGGCATGCTGTGAGCAACTTGAACCAATCACTACTTACTTACCAGTACATTTTTTCGTTCCAACATGGTGAAGTCTGTAACACAAAAAAATGGCGACTAAGTTGTTTTTCTTTTTTTGGTTTGAGCCGTTAGTAAGTCATTTTCTATGGGTCCAGTTCTCATAGACAGTCAATGGCAGACCCTGACTGTCAGAAATGAGGAAATTAAATAGAGCTTGTATGGGAATCCTAAGGACATTTAAGTATTACGTGCAAACCCCCTGCATGTGGCCTTTAGTCAGTAAGAGGCCAGTACTTGCACCTTACTAACAATGTAGAGCGTGTCTTAAGGACATCAAATGACAGTTTCCCTCGTATGTCATAAACACTTACAACTTACAGTGACCTACGTAATACTTTACAATACATTTCAACGACGTTCCTTGAGGTAGTTGCCTAGACTATGGTCACATATCCCAAAATGCCACCGCATGGCGATCTAAATGCAAGTTTTTTCAGCAAATTTGGCATGTGGCCGCGCAACGGCATTTGTAATAATTCGGCGGCAGTCGCATTTTACACCCCACGCAGTGGCCACAGAAGTTTTTTTAAAAAGTAAAAAAAAAAAAAATTCTAAAAAGTGACAGCGGCCAGTTTCCGCCTGGGGACATTTCGAGATCACACAGTGACAGGCAGGTGTTACATCATTACAAAACCGGGCGACAGCTGGGCGGCTACAGGTCGGTGGCAGCCAGAATCACCGTCCAGCAGCAGCTCTGACTGGACGATGTGTAAATGTCTCTGAACGCCAACCACCTGGTAGCCCAGGGGTGTATAAAGAGATGGCCTTTCTGCACACTCGATGTCCGCATGACTGTTCATGCTTCCGGCACCAATTTCCCAAAAACTCAGGCGGGAGCAGGAAATCTCGAAGATTCTGCCAATGCGCCCCCATCGCGCAGTGGCTGTGTTGTGGCTGTAATGCCGGGCTTGGCGAAGATGTTCCAAAACGACACATACAATGAAAAATTGAATGGATTTAGTGATTTGACGTGATATAACGACTTGTTGTCTTGTTTATGCCATGATTATCTGAATAATTGTTCATATATCGGGCTAATATTCTAGATTCATCCTATGTTTCATGAAGCTAAATTGACATTAATGTGTTCCAGTATATATTCGGTCTATTATTGATTGATCTACTGTACTATATTATGTCAAAAGTGCGACTTATACTATAGAGCCACCTATAGTCCGAAAAAATACACTACTCAACATTGGGTTGGGCAGTATCTTGAAAACAGTTTGGGGCAAACAACATTGACGCTTCGGGGTCATCAGCCGTCTTCTCAGATCACTTAAAACAATTAAATGTATTTTTAATGATTTGGTAGTTTTTATTAAAAGAAAAAAAAGTCATATCTGTTTTATCGCTTGTGGTTTTAATGCAGTAATTAAACAAGAGAATACTCTCGACTGATGCCACTTTAATAGACACAATCTATCCATTCATTTAGAAATGTACTTAATTTTACCCAGCCTTGCTCTGCAGGTAATTAATAGTTGCTAGCATGTGTTGTGCATAAAATGTTACCATCCATAAATAACTATCAGCCTATAGAGTGTTCATTCAGGAAATTAATAGAAGCTGTGCCTTGTTGCCCCTGAGAGAGCAGGAAGGCGCGTAGGAACGCTGGAGAGCAACAAAAAAAAAACTTATGGGTAACAATGGATGGTGTGCTTTTATTTGTGTGCTCGTCCTCCTGCTCGTGTTTGTTTGTGACCTTGACTTCCAACTAATTATGTGCAATGCACCCGGGACGAGCCCCTCCCCCCTTCTCTTCTGTATTACTGCTTTCTAAACAGTCTGATGGAGACTGGATGCCTCAGCACTGTAATTAATCGGTGATCCTGGCTGTGACCTGAGCTACTTCCCGCCCACATCGGCTATACACTATTGCACTAAATTGAGGGCACGAGGGTGGGGGGTCTTCAGTTTGCCCAATTACATGCAGCCAGTGCCTTTTAAATACCTCCTATGTCCGGCGTTTTCTCGTCTGAGTGGTCTCTCAACGGGATCCATTTATTTGGACCTCTCGTAAGTTTAATTAGCTAAACAAAGTTTTCCACCAAGATGTTTGTAATCACTAAATGGTTGGCAGCCTAATGCACCAGGTGTGCAGCAGAGTCATATTTCCGTTTTGTCTTAATTTTCTATTAGGGGAAAATGATCATTAGCTCTGACTTAGTTTTTTTAATTGCCAGGCTTCTCTCTCACCTAAAAATGAACCCCATTTTGGCTGTCGGTTAACTTGGGCGGCCTCTTTAATGAGCTGTTGCTTTAATTGGCAGCTCCTTCCTCTAAAGCTCAAACCAAAGACCCAAGCCGTTCTAATCCCTGCAGTTAGAAATCAAGACTAACTGGTTGATTTATACCAATGAAGAAGACACTTTTTCATGTAAACCTACGTTCATACCGAACGCAATCTTGTGCATTCTTGAACGCCTGTTCAGTACATGGTGTTCAACACAGGACAAGAAGAGAGAGTTTTTTTTCTTTTGCTACTATTTACTACCGAGTATCCGCCATCTACACTTGGTGAGACCTGTCGAGACGGTGCAAATCTCGTAAATCTTGTTCCAGACTTTTTCTTTCACAGCTCCTTTCCGATATATATATTTAATCAGCCACCAGTTATACAAGTTTTTCTACTTAAAAAGATGAGAGGCCAGTAATTGTCATCATAAGAATACCTCAACTATTAGAGACAAAATAAAAAAAACATCCAGAAAATCACATTGTCTGATCTTTTAAGAATTTATATGCAAATGATGGGGGGAAATTTAGTATTTAGTCAATTACAAAAGTTCAACTCAATGCTTTGTTCTAGAAGAGGGGTCTGCAACCTGCGGCTCTGGAGCCTCATGTGGCTCTTTTGTCTCTTTATTGTGGCTCTCTAGTAAAATAAATCAAGTAATTCATAAAAAAAAAATCTATCAAGTTAAAAAAAAAAAATCAACTCATTCACAAACAGTTGAAAGACGGTACATATCATTCTGTGAGGCTCCTGACTACACTACCCATAATGCTCCAGCAATTCATCAAGCAGTTCTCATAGTTTACCAAGGTTAAACTAAAACAGATTTTTCACTGTTGTTTTTCACAGAAAATCAATTTGAAAATTTATAATTTAGGTGCACCAGATAATAAAGTGGATTTGGTATTTTTTAAACAATACTTATGGCTCAAAAATACAGTAAGTGTCACTTAATTAGCTCAGATTTAATTTTGGTTAAATTTACAAATTTCTGGCCGAGATGCACCACAAACAACACTATAAACTGTATACTATTTTCTTTTAAATCCACATCATTATTTACAGCATTGAGATGATTCTATGTGATACAGGGTGTCTTTTATTCTGAAAGGAATTGAACTTCATCAAATTTAATGTAATAATTTTGGGGAAAAATTGGGTTTTCTCAGTTTTATTTTTGCCACAAAGAAAATATAACAATAGTTCATTTGTATTTTTCACAAGAGTTGCAATAACAGTACATATCATTGCTCCTGATGTGATGTAGTCAATGATAAATTTACCTGAATGGCTCTTTTAGCATTAAACGTTTCACATTCCAGTTCTAGATCCTTTTGTTGGCAATGACAGCAAAGGTTTTCTGTAAGTCTTCACAAGGTTTTCACAAACTGCTGCTGGTATTTTGGCCCATTCCTCCATGCAGATCTCCTTTAGCTCTTGTTCTATCTTATCGGGTCCAGATGACCCAAGCCTTACATTGACGTGTCTACATCCAAATGTGGATGAAGGTGGACAGGATTTCATGCCTTCCACGGACACTAGTGAAAAAAATCATTGGGAAAAAAAAAATGTTCAGTGCGGGTGGGGTCCAAATGACCCCACACCCAAAGTCAACATACCTAGGATAGCACAAGGGTTTCAGTAGTGATCTTTTAGGGCTGTCGCTGGGAAACAGTCTTTAAATTACCTCCAAAGATTTCCTATGGGATTGAGATCTGGAGACTGGCTCGGCCACTCCAGGACCTTGAAATGTTTCTTAAGAATCCACTTCTTCGTTGTCTGAACAGTGTTTGGGAACCTTGTCATGCTGTCCTTAGACTACTCTTAGTGGAGTTTGGAGTGTGACTGGCTGAGGTTGTGGACAGGTGTCTTTTATATAGATAAAAAAAATCAAACAGGTGCCATTAATATAGATAACGAGTGGAGGACAGAAGATCTTCTTATAGAAGAAGTCACGGGTCTATGAGAGTCAGAAGTTTTGCTTGTTGTAGGTGACCAGATACTTATTTTCCACCATGATTTGCAAAAAATTCTTTGAAAATCAGATAGTGATTTTCTGGGACTTTTTTTCCTTATTTTGTGTCTCTTAGTTGAGTATGATGAAAATTACAAGCCTCTCTCATCTTTTTAAGAGGGAGAACTACAACAATTGGTGGTTGCTTAAATACTTTTTTGCCCCACAGTATGAAAGATTTGAACTCATATGATTGCAGCCAGGCACAAACCGCAATTCATTTCTGCAATTAATATTGACGCAATCCATGCGTCGCTACCAAACCAGTCCTTGAATAGTCAAATTTCAACCTGATTTAACTTTTATTGTTTCATTGACGCGCATTTGCTTAGACTTCTCATTAGAAGAGGAGAACATAGCTTTAGACATCCTCGTTTTAGAGCAGGAAAATATCTCTGACTCCACATGGTAAGCAGGAAGAAACCATTTTAGAGCTACATTGATAAAGATAGGCATCTTGCTGACCAGACAGGACCTTTTTTCTGTAAATTGACAGGCACTTGTGTGTATTGTGTTTGTGGAACAGCATCAGCTCCATAATGGCACAGAGACCTTTACAGACCATTTCCACATCAAACGGCCAAAACATTATGAAAAAACATGGCTTAACTGCCAGCCATCTTGGGCTAGAAGGGTCACTTAGTCATGCTAAAATGGGCCACTTTTTTATTACTATCCAGGCATGTGACCCATTAAAGTGCTTTTAAGCATGACTGTACCTCTGAAATATATATAAATCATCAATGACTCTCCCTAAAAGTTGAAGATGAATACAAACGGAAAAGTAAATGGAGTTTCGACAGATCCCCCGCATTCGCCCAATTGAGTCACGACTTTGTTAAGTTGACCCCATGATGCCCCAGTCTCTCCAGCAGCCAATTAGTCTTGCACTGTGCTAATTTGGACAGCGCCTCTGGCTAACTTTACTAATTTAACTTGTTAAAATGGTCTTACATCAGCCGTTTCAATGAATTTAAATGAAATTGTCATCGCTGCGTAACAATTGACTTGTTGATTTAAGCATCACTTGTTAATTTCAGCCCATAATGTATTATGAATGCAAAAAAAAAATCAGTCACTCAAAGTCTTAATTATTTAATCCACGTCATATTTAACAGAAGATGCCTCTGCTGACTCCTGCGCTCCCTCTGTGTCTGTGCCTTCCCTACACAGTCAGTGAGCTTTGGTCTGAGCCTGCCGTGCTCCAAATAGAGCCAGAAAGCTTCACAAGGTCCATTATTCCAGCAGCACACCCCAGAGGGCTCTCAGTTTTTAAAGCCAGCAGATGAAAACCAGCCTTTTATGCAAATTCCGTAGATATTCCGTGCACAACAGGGGCTCTTGAAAGTATTTTTCCTGCCAAGGACCAAACTTTGAGCCATGTATCTTTGCTCTGACGTCAAAAGCTATTTTTTTTCTACAAATCAAGCTTTAACCAAGCCCCCACTTTCAGTTAACACATTTGAAGCCAACCAGGATGTAACAAATGTTTCAGTACATGCAATGACCTCTAGAAGCGGATTTCACATAAGAGCAATTTCCCTTTCAATTCAGTCTTGGGCCCAACCTTAAACCAGAAAATCGGCACTTAAGCTTTTTAATTTTATTTAAGCTTCTTTTGCATTTGATGGATTCATGGTAAGACAAACAAAGCTTAATATATGTGCATGATTGTGCCAAATCCAGTCTAAAGTTTAGGGACAAAAATCTTTTTATTCTTTTAGGTTTTTCTTATTCTTTGGCATGATGTCAATTACTCATGTTTTCGATAGTTAAGGTCATTAAAAGCTCGCTCTAGTGGTGATATAACATCAGTCATATATTTCAACTGAAATCAGGTGAACCTCTTACGTGAACACGGATGCACTTCTTAGATATTAGCCATCATTTTAATATTCTTCCATGCCAAGTTAGATGCAGTAATGCAAATGTATGCTTTTACAGCAAAATGGATTTTTATCTGCAATCCTTCCAGGAGGATCTGCAGAAAACAACGAAAAACAGACCAAACGTGTCTAGAATTATACCAATGTTCAAAGACAAAGAAGAATTAGAATTGACCACATTGCAATCCTTGGAGAGCCAATTTAATTCATACTTCAACATACATGAGAAGCCGTGTGTTAATTTACTGCAGAGTAAAGAGGGATATTGAGAAAAGAACAAGCTTCATTAGCACCAAGAATAGCATGTTTTTAGTATCAAGGTAATTTGGCTCTTTGTGATGTGTAATTTTCAGCCTTCTCTCTTGTTAACTGAACACTTAATAGCCTGAGATGAAGTGATTTTTGAAGAAAAAGTACTTCACGCTATCAATTAGCACACATAAAAGACACCTGAATAGTAGAAGGAGACATTTGTAAAATAAATGCTTCAGCTTTCATCTTTTTACTTGTAAGGAACATAAAAGAAACAAAAAATATATATTTCAACACCTCGTTTTCTAGAACATAGTGTAGCTACTGCAGACTGGCAGCATATCATTGAAAATTTGCATATAAGTTGTGGGCAGGATTGTTTTGGTGTGGAGCAACCCCAATCTTCCCTTCCCCATGGCACTTGCGGTCCACGCTGCGTATTTTCTACGTCACAAAACTGCATTTTTTTGTGAGTGCTCCCTATTCACGCCAATTTAAATGAAAAAATACTCAGAAATGCAATTTTAAGCTTAATTTTCTTTACATATGTTGATTGTCATTAAAAAAAACCCGCAACAACATCATAAAAGTTTAAAAAACACCATTTCCAGTTCTTCAATACCAAAGTAAAATAATTGTTTTTTACACTTTTTTGCTGTTGTGTTCACCATCAGACATCATTTTTTCAAGTAAAAAACATTTAAATTCTAGGTAATATTCAATCTATTCCTATCGGTATTTGAATTGTTAAAAAAATAGTTAAATATTTATAATTATGTACATGTGTTTCTATGATTTTATAGTTTTTAAGCTACCACAAAAATTATGTAAATGATGTAAAAAGACACTAAACCTAAATATTTGTATTCGTATCTATTGCGTATATTCGTTGTCATAAAACAAACATGTCTGTTCACTTGCAAGTGAACCCTGGCACGGTTCACTTTAGTGTGAATGCATAAGGACCAAACAAACAAAACAACATTAGTTTTTTGTAATATGAGTAGATCTAGTGTGATGGTGCAAACACAGGTCAATATACTGTCTAAAGCTATATACATACCAAACGTCATTCGTGTGGGAGGGACGTCAAGTTAAGTAATTGTACAGACACTATCAGACTTGCGTCCTTCTTTCAAGCAAAACACTTTTCAATTTTAGTTAGTCTCTTTTCTATTCTAATTACAAGTCACCCAATTTTCCACGAAATAGCCCATAAAGCAACTTTGTGTTAATTAAAAATTTATGAATATGTTTGACTTCACATAGATAGCCCTGAGTCGTGTAACATTCAGCTTTTAAAAGACAAAGCTTCGATGTTCAACAGTTTCCTCTCCTTTCTATATATTTTGCTGGAGCATGAACCAATCAGACTGTGCCCGACTACTGTCAACGAAACCATCTGTTCCCATGGTGGCAGCTACAGATGGGGTTTCCCTGGAGTGGGTGCAGGGGTCCAAGGGACGACGGCTAGCAGACGGTAGACAGACCAAACCAGACGCCATGTCCTGTTCTGGTTTTCCCAAGGGGCCCCTCACCATCACCTTGGGCTGTCACTCATTCAAGCAAACTCTCACACACAGGAAGGAGCAGCTGGTGTGTGTGACGGGCCGATTGTGCTTTTATTGTTCATTTTGGAAGCTTTAGCGTTACTTTATGTACTAAGAAAACAATTTTTACATCTCACTCTAGTATTTTTGTGTTTATTTTCAGTTGTATTCTCCCGTGTCCTGCCAGTCATGATGCAGCAAATCTTTCAATTTCAGATTCAAAAGTATCAAGCTTGCTGCACTTTTACACAGGTCACTGACTGTATATGAGAACTGGAATAAGTTAGCGTAACATGAACCGCAAAAAATAATTTACTTCCAGCTCCAGCCAAATTTTGTCAATTGAGTCGCCATCTTTTCGCGATACGGTTATTATGGAGCCAGTCATCGTCAGAAAGCAGTGACTGGCCCAAATCGGTCATCAAGTATATGTCAACTCACAATAAAGAAAAAAAACTTAGTTTTATCAAGAAAATGTTATAAAAAGGTTTCAGACCCAGAATGTTTTTTTTTTCTGACGAATAGAATGACCGAATAATAGCTTTTCATTTTTCTATAGAAATCTATGCGATTTTGGCTTCTTGGAACTAGCCGGTACTTCCTGTTTGGATTGCAAGTCAGGAGGGGTCACTCAGTCCAGTTCTCTTAAACCGTCAATGTGGGCAACTTTTACATAGTACCAAAGCTTGTATACCCAGCAACCCTTGTCTCTCTGGTGGAGAAACTTGTCTTCCAGAAGGTAACTGGTAGAATTAGGGTGTCCTATCAAAGCTGGTTTTCTTGTTTTCCAGCTGTCCTTGTGCTGCTTCTGCTAATGAGCCGCATCAGATTCTTCTAGACTCTGATTGACAGAACACATCTTAACCAGGTTTGTAACAAGCAGAGTCTTAGATAATAAATAATCTAAGTTTGGGCAGCCCTGGATGATGTAACGCTAGACAACTATTTTACAGCAGCTTCTGCAAAGACAGCACTGAAATTTATTGTCTTCTGAGATGCTTTAGGTATATATTCCAATATGTCAAAACTTAGAGATTGTCTTTGGAATTTAAATAAAATGAAACATTCTTTATTTTATTTTTATATAAAATAGTTTTTAAAATTAAGTTTTAGATTAGCATAGCTGTTCCTCTGTTATAATGTATTCAAATGGAATACATTGACTTACATTAACAGTTTAGGCCTTTACATTAATTTCCTAAGTATTTTATAGATCACGTGAGAAACAGATGAAATTATTAGATAACCAAGTTTAACCAGTTTTAGCAAATTTCATTGACAAAACTCAATGGAGGCACTTAAATAGGCTCTGTCATTTTTATCTAGTTTTATTGTACACCAGTAAAGTAGGCAGAAAATGAAAAATATAATTTGAATTCACACAATGGGGGTAAAAAAGCCATATTACCTAACTTTTTGTTCCCACAACAAAACTTTTTGGAGACCATTAACAGATTTATGTATCATTGCTCTGACCTTATGAAAATCTGAATTTGCTCCTTTATTGAAAGCTCTAGCAATGGGAATAAAGAGAACACATAGTAACCTGTTAAATGGGATAATCTCAGCCTTTTTTTAGATATTTGAGTGAAATAGTTTATACCTAAGAGCTAAAAAATAAAGAGAGATTCAAAAACTACTTATATGCCTACATGTTAAATATCCAAGGTAGTTAGAGTCCAGTACAATGTTAGAAACTAAAGTTTGAAGCTTTTTTTGTTTTAAAAACATAACACAAGATAGAAGTTCAAAAACGGTATCCCAACAAATCCCCAAACTTTTTTTGCAAATAAAGGTTACTAAACATAACTCCTATAAAAAAACAAACAAACTACAGGATAGGAGCAACGATGTTTCAAGAAACATTTACAAAACTCAGTAAATGTGTCTTTTCCTAGAAAGTGTTAATATATTTTTTTAGATGTTATCTGAATTTTGGTCCTGTTAAAATAAGCCAAAAAAACATATCTGTTAATTTGCAAGTGAACCCTGGCGCGGTTCACTACAAAGTGAATGCAAATAAACCATAGAGAAAATAAATTAAAAAATACCTATCACACTTTTATTTTCATTTCTTAATGTATTTATTTAAGCTCTCCCAATAGAAACTCAAACCTTAAATGTAAATAAAAACAGAGACAATTATTATTTACAGATAATAACTGAGATCAAATCCACTTGTGGTGACCTTTTTTGATACCATGAACTTAAGAAATTGTTTTCTTTCTAGAGAAATAGATCCACTCCGAGTTGATCTATTAATCTAGGAACGACTGAATTTGCTGCTGATTCTGTGCAACGGTGAACACTCCAAAACAATAGCTAATAAGCTCGTTGCCATGGCACTTGGTTGCAGTTGCCTAGCTGATGCTGAAGCTGTTTCAGGAGTTTCATTAGTGCTTGTGTGTTTTGTACTCTCTTTTTTAGACAAGTTCTAATGTCCATGTTTTAGCAATTTTAGGGTACAGCAATACCGATTGAAGCAATAAGGTAGTGCTTGTCCTATAGGGGGACCAGCTTTGATGCTGGGCCTGAATCCATGTTATTTTAAGTAGATGGAGTGTGAAGGTGCAAACAAGGGTCAGTATTCAGTCAAAGAACACATCAGCAAAACATAGATTAGATGGTAGATGCAACGTGACTGCTTTTCTTTCTACTTTTGTTTTTGACCTGTATTTGTTTTGGTCAACATCATTAACCTCAAAGAAGCATCTGTTGTTGTAAGAGGATGGTTTCTCTAAAAACAAAAAAACATGCTATAAAAGATAACCCGACCAAACAAAGGCGACTTTTTTACCATTCCTCCCCCAATAGAACTGATTTCAATGCTCTATCCAAGTCTCTCTTAGTCAACCGTGAACTCTTAAATATCAAAGTCTTCTGGAGACAGAGGTGACTCTGTCTGAGATTAAACTGTTTATAGTCGCTAATAAAGTGTCACTTTATGTTCCTTTTTTTGTAAACTAGTAGGCTTTGAGGCTTATCTTGGAATGAATGAAATCTTTAACAAATGAATCTTAATTGAATCAGATTTCGGAGGCCAGTGAAGAGTCCCGCCTCTAATGGATGATTGTCCTGTCCTTCAACCATCCCCACACCCCTACTTCCATTATTGTCTTGCCTTTATCTCCACCTGTCATCTCTTTATTCCTCCTTCTTCTGTGTCCTTACCTTTCTTCTTCCTCCCACACATCCACCTCCTCTTGCACTTTGTGTTGTGTTGGTTGTGTCCAACTTGCTGATAGACATCCGGTGCCACAAAAGAAGGCAATTTCAGTCCAGTGTGGAGCCATTGTTGTCTCTAATAGAACGGACAGGGAGGTGAAGAGGATCTATTGATTCAACTGACTGGGGGAAACGAGAGAGGGATAAGGAGATTGAACAAAGAAAAAGGGACACAGAAAGGGGAAAAAATGGGGGCTCTCTGTTTGGGAGATGTGTGTCCACCAAACGGTGCCACTTCCATGCTTGACCGGTGGATGGACAGATGGAGGAAGAACGAGAGTGTTTGAATAATAAAGTTGAAAGAGTTGATTTCCTACCATTGCCTCAGCTGATCAAAGACCCAATGTGTTGGGTTTGACAAGAAAGGAAGTGAGCAGAAGGAGAACAGGAATAAAAAAGGGATCCCAAAAAATATTAAAGTAATAATGGACGGATTATTAGGAAAATTTTTGCAAAAGTTTGAATTAAAATGGCCAGGAAAATTTTCAAAACAGTTGGTGATAAGGAATAGGAAAAAAGAGAGAAAAAGAAGTTTTTTAAAGCATCTTTGATTATTTCTTGTTGGAAAATAAAGGCATCTATAGGTGTGTCTGAAAAAAGTACATAAATGTGATTAATGTCTGTTGGGTGAAGTATGTTGACCGGTGCATAAAGGGGCCTAAATCACTGGTGAGCACATCATAAAAACTGAAAGATTACCTTGTGATTCGGTTATCTCTCATAGGTTATTTTCACATAAGGAAAGTCCCAAAAACTTGGTTGAAAGGGGCGGGGCATGCAGATAAATGTCATACTTTCATTTAGTTTGGTTTGTGGCCAGGCTATTAATTTAGTTTGATTAACAATTAGATATATCATTCAGAACCAGTTTCATTATATAAGAAAAACTTTTGACATAGCTCAGGCATAGGCAACTCCAGGCCTCGAGGGCCTATGATCACCTATGACGTTTAGGTGATGATATTGTATGGTAGCCTTATGGCACACTCTAGTCATTAGGGAGTTCTGACCCTTTTCTTTCAAATGCTGCACACATGCACACAGTGTCCAGGTGATACAAAAGTACCCATTGACTGCCCACACAAACTACGCTTTGATTGACTATGTTCCTAATTTCTAACAGTCAGACTGTACACAGGGAGCTCGCACTTATCTCATGGACAGCACTGATGGTCTTCTTGCGCAATCTGCAGGTTTTAGTTGGCTTGAAAATATCAAAAATCCATGACATACCATTGTCTCACCAATTTCACTCCTGTGTTGTATAAGTATTTGGTATGACCTGTTGCTTGCAGCAGACAAAAATGCATGAACATTTTTGCTCTGCGGGCTCATCAAGTAGTCAATTGTCCGGGCCATCTGAGTGCCAGTACTGCCTGCAGACAGCCCATATCAAGCCATAAGTGCTGTTAGGACTAAGGCTTAGAACAAAGTATCCAATAAAACAAATCCCTGGCGTGGATCAAACCTGTGTGCCTTCAGGAAAAAGAGAACCAACTAAATGTTTGCTTTCATCTAAAGCACCAGCCGACTCATCTTTACTTTGGCGGATCATTCTTGATGTAAAATTTGGTATTTGTTGTGCTTGGTTTTCTGAGAAGAATCCCCTGCGCTTTACACGACTAAAATTGGCCAACTTAAATTGGGCTCTTAGGAACAAAAAGCTCCTCAGCTGCTTCCTTCTAATTTTGCTGTCATGAATGTTAATACTTCCCATGCTAACTCAGGATTTGTGGAGTCGGAAATGTAGCTTTTAGTTAATTGTAGGTTTTATTTCCACATGACTCAGGGGGTAAAATTGTGGGTATGTCCTCTTTTAAGGAGGACGCTCATATGTCAGTGCTCTCTGGTGAAATGAAAATCCCAATTTATGGCGGAAAAGTGCGCTCCAAAATGTTGGGAAGTGCTCGTTTAACCTCCAAGCCTGACACATTGATGCTCCTGTAAGTTAGTGTTTTTCCCCTTTGACACAGACTTCACGTTTGGATGTGGAGAAACGGACAAAAGTTGGATTTTTCCAGATGCCTACACACCTGAAGGCAATCAATTCATCAAGGGCATTTAATTAAGTGCACCTGACTGCAAGTTAGCCTCTGAGTTCCCTGAAAAAAGTCGGCATTTCTTTGTATTTCAAGCATCTGAACGTACGTTGGCACTAAATAAAAAGATGACATCATGTACACTATGAAATATTCATCGGATTTTTAGTGTTTGGTAATTTTTAAATGAGCAAAAACAAACCCCCTCTAACAAGTTAAACAAACACAGTAAGACATGAAAGCAGGATGAAAGAGCTTTGGAACTACAAACAATTTTGGCAAACTATAAAAAGGGATAAAAAGTAGGATACATGGGGGAGGGGGCTGGAGCTAGGAAGTGGAAAATGCAGCAAGCTAGTTTTTAAGCGAATATACAGAAGCCAGCGAGTTCGAGAGAGATAGAGAAAGGCAGTTGATTAAAGGCTGCAGCTTCAATAATGCAAATGTAATTACTCGCACTGGTCCTCACACTAGCTTAGCTTCTAACTGCATTAATGCTGGAGTGGAGTGGTAGTAAAAAGAAAAAGCAAGGTAGAAAATGAAGTTGGATGGAAAGTGTAGAATTAAAGACAACAGCAAAAAATCATGAGGCATTTTAATATGAAAGATATATACATCAAATGTGAAATAAAGGTGAATTTGCGAGGAAGTGATGTATTAAAAAAAGAGAAATGTTGAAAACCTATTATAGATGATTATGTAAAAGATGTGGGAAATTGTCTTAAAATGAGGCGCAGCTGTTGTATTTTGAAGCAAACCAATACTTTCTTTAAGTAATTTAAAAAGACTTGCTATATTTACTGGACCATAAGAAACATTGAATTTTGGTCACATTTTGCCAAACAAAACAGTCAGAATGACTTGAACTACCTACAATGCCTAGAGGGCCCAAGAGGCAGGTGATTGGCTAAAGGGATTGATGGGAATGTTATCTAATGAACTGTGTTGTTTGTTGTAACACATCAAATATAAAACAATGCTTTTACTTTTTCAGTTAATTGTGTTGAAGGACAGTACGAATCACTCTGCCAGACTCTTGATTACACTACCCATAATTCTCCAATAATCTTTGTAGTTTACCAAAGTTGTACTAAAACATTTGGACAGATTTCTGAGAGTTGTGTACCACAGAAATTGGCTCCAGGTCAGCAAACACAACCAGAATTCAAACACAAGAGAGCCGGGATTGTAAAACCCACTGCTGTTTTGAGAAAAAAAAAAGTATTTTCGTGTGTGCCTTAAGGTCCAAAAAGTATGGTAGTCTTTTAATGCGAACACACATAAATGATGTGGGTTTTTTGGGGTTACAGAAAGTATTTGTCTTACCAGCTCCTTCTGCCAGATTTTGTTGGTCTTTGCTTAGTCCACATGCTTATGATTTATGTTGTGTTGATCAGTCATTCTAAAGGGATGTTTTCACTTGTCCGAAAAAGTCAGAGACATTTGTTTATCCTTTATCACTGGAGATGTCTCCGACAAGACCTAAATAACACCCACTCTTTGACATATCATAATCTTTGACTAATAACACAAATCGATGTGAATTAGCTAAACCTGATGCAGAGTAAAGCAGCTTTTATTGTCATTTTTGCACTGTTATGTGACACATTACACATTTTTGGGTAACTGTGAAAAGCTTCTTTTCTCTCTGACAGAATCAGCTGATTTACAGTGATTGGTTGAGCTCTTCACTACTCTAAACTGTTGCATATCTGCAAAAAATGGCTTTTCCCCGCTGGAGAATCTGCTGGAATTATATTAATTGCGTAAATAGGTTAAAGAGTTGCGGTAGTCCAAAGAAAGTAAACACTGTAGGTAAAGTTACAGGGGTAAGTTCAGGTTAATATCAAACTCTGTTAAGGTGATTAACATAATTCTTTTAATAAAAAAAATGAATGTTGTTGACAGAGTGAACTGTAACTTCTGGTTTACTGATCACATTGTATTTATCATAATAAAATACATTCATAAAAAGTAGGCCTTAACTAAACCAGTTAACGTTTTAGAACCCTAAATAATTTGGAATTTGTCCTTTTTTCTAACAATAACAGTCACTATACCTATTTGCCAGTCTAAAATATATCATCCACCATATCCTTTCGTAGTATAAGTTCCGTATTTTGCATAGTTTGGCTGGACATGCGACTCATGTGGTTTTTTAAAAAAAAAAATGGCAACAACCACTAAAGGGCACTGTAGATGTTTATCTATCAGTATTTTCTACTAACAGCAACATAGATGAAGAAGAACCATCTCTCTGTCTCACGTCGGGCTCGGCGGAGGTTTTCAAAAACGTAACAAAGACTGAAGAATTCAATTGATTTACTGATTTTAAGTGATATAAAGAGTTTAGTTGACTTGTTAGCATGTACTTTATCCTATGGTTATGTAGAAAACTGTTTATTTGTTGCACTAATATACTAGATTCTTTCTGTGTTTCTTGTGAAATAATTTGGTTACAGTAGTGAAGTGGAAATATATTCGGTCCACTATTGTTTATATGACTTGCCCTTTAAAATAAAATGTCCGTTCTTTGTCCCGTGTTTTGTTAAATTTCTCAAAAAAGTGCGACTTTTTTCCCTTTTTTTTGCTGCTGCAACTTGTACTCCAAAGTGACCATAAACTACAAGTATATTGATACTTACATAGATATTCACCAAATGGCACCAACAAATTGTTGAAGGTTTTATCTACAAACCCACAAGTGGAATCTGTAATAAATTAAAGAAATCAAAGAAATGTTTGTATTTTTCTTTTCCTATGTAGTTAAAGCTGCAATTCCACCATAAATCTGGACTTGTCTCTCTTAACATGTGTGAATGAAACCCCCTGAGGAAGGTTTGCTCTAAAAGAACATGTGAATGACTGAAAGCCTTCCCTTTAACACACTGATGAAGCCATTAGCATTAAGTATCACATATTTAAAGAGGGCCACGCTCTCACTTATACCATGACACTAAATGGATGGGGTGGGGGAGATAATGCAGCGCCTGCCCCTGATGGACTGGAGGGGGGCACAGTCTGCTCACTTCTGCGGCGCCTGAAGGACAACTGGAGGCACTTATTGCTGGAAGACGCCTCCACCATATCTCTCCTCCTTCGTCTGCGGGGTAGTTTGCCACATCAGCTGTTCTTCAACAGCATCGAAATGACCCCTCAAGGAAACGTCATCCTTGTTGCATTTTGTGTTTGGGTGCACACACACACACATGCACACACGCACAAAATGCTTGTGTGCAGAACTCGCCGGGATTCTGTTCTGCAAGCTTGAGCAACTAAAAGCGCAGACTACTTCAATTATGATTTGCCACTCCTATTATTCCTGTTATCTTATCCCTGTTGTTCTTATTTATAAAAAGACTCAAGTTACCATCAACAAAACCAGAAAGATTTAACCGAAGTTCTTCCAGTGCTGATTCTATGTCTTTTTTTCTTTTTACTTTTGTTCTCCTCAGGACAATTATACGTTTGCTCAGCCGGGCATTCAGAGGAAAGTCAAGGCCCTGGAGGAGCTGGTCAGCAGGATTGATGGTGAGTCATCTGCCTTGCTTGCTTTCATCCATCCCACCCACCCATCTGCAAACTCCCTTTTTTCCCCACAGTTCTTTCACTTTGACAAGACTTCTTCACATCTGTCTTCAATCTTTCTTTTTGTTTTTTCTAAATCTGATCTCTGCACCAAGCAGAGCACCAACCCATGAGGCAGCCATGCAAAAGCTGTAAATAAAATCAGTCTGTTATGATCTGAAATAATAGTTTTTCAATATAAAGGAAATATTATTTTGCCTCCAGATAAACTCCCATTTATGTCTATTTTATTAGCTCATGTTTTTGCCCTCATCTTGTATTTAGTTCTTAAAACAGTTCAGAAATGTAAAATACAATTTTTATTTTGCATGTTTTATGTAAAACATGCTAAACCAAAATAATATCTTTTTCCTTCATACATGCTCACACAGATTTTAGCTTCATTTTACTTTAGAATCAACATATCTTTGCATGTCAGAATTCCCTCCCCTAAAACCCCTAAAAAACTTTATAGTGCGTGACTATTGTCTAGTGTCTAGTGTCCTGATTTTTCAGACACATATCAACATTTTTTTTAAACCACAATCATGATGTCAAAGTAAAAACCTAATTTACCAAACATTTCATGAAGACTAACTATGAATCCATTGTGTTATGATATGAAAACTTCAATATTTATAAAAAATAAATGTATATACGACATGTCTAAATATAAATTGTGGTCTAGGGAGCAACCATGCAAACATATTTTTCATAGAGACTTCTGGAAATTTCCCTGAAGTTTGAATGAAAATTTAGTGTACATCAATGTTCACTAGATTGGCAAATATAGACCACAATGCACTGCATTTGAATGATTTGTCATTTGAATTAAGTGTATTCCAATTGTATCAAAATTGTTATTTTCCAAATATAATGGATTCATTGATGATCTTTTTAAAACGTTCATATTTTTTAAGTTTATTGGGTGGCTTCAAATGTTGCCATATTTTTTTTTAAGTTGTCAGAATGTGTCCAAATTACAAATAAATTCAATGACTGAATAGTCCCGTACTATAAAGTCTTTTAGAGGTTATAAAGAGGTGTGGGAACTTGACAAACTGTTTTTGAACATTGTTGATCCTGGAGGGCTTTTAATTTAGGAGTCTCAGGTTTAAAAAAAAAAAAAAAATTTTACTTTTGGTTTTGGTGTAATTCTGAATTTGTATACACATGTGGACCCGTGAGACCTTACCCCCTCATGATTGAAGTTCTGTGAAACTTCCATCATTATCTTCAAAGAGCTTCATTCACTGTACTCGTACCTCATCTGTGATACAAACAACAGCTCATCTAAAACAAGCTTTTGTTTGAGCGCTGGCGTTCTGGCCTGACCTCGGTGCCCTCTGCTGTGATGACTCTCCTGTCACCCTCCCTGGGAGCCGGCGGGGGAAGAACTCCCTGCCTTTATCCCGGATGGAGGAGAAAGGGCCTGTGTACGTGTGCAGCAGTATGATTGTCAGCAAAAGTTAGCGACTAAACGCAATGCTGGCTGACACGCGCACACCGCCGTCTGGAAATTTTTCCGACACTACCCGCAGGAGCTGTAAGTCCAAATCAGTCAGAGCTGACATGTTGGACTTTATTCCGCCAGGTCCTCGCGACAAAGCAGGTGTTCGTGTGAGAACAGAGGTGCTGGCGATCGGGGCGAAACAGGCGGGAAAGAAAAAAAAATTGTTTGTCTTTCTGTTCCGTTCGACCTCCACCACACTGCAGCAATGCCGTAAAAGAGATGACTTGACATTTTCGCTGGATCTTATGCCATAATTGCCCTGTCATCACTGTCGGGCTGGATACTTTATACCTCGCCAGCTCGACATAACCAGCTCTAATGACATCACAGATAACTCTTATCTCGCGTTACAGGATTGTTTTCCGTTAAGCTGTCGACGTCGCATCTTTTCTGGAAACAATGGCCTCTCATCTTTTCCCAAATTACCTATCAGCACTTATCAGATCCAGAGTTCTTCAGACTGGGGGCGTTTTGATAAAGGTTAGGGGTCTGCCATCCCACAGCAGAGGAATGGCCTCGGTTAACAGACTAAAAATAACACAAATCATTCCTAAATCCAGGCGCAACACCAAGCTAAGCAGTGTAAACTATTGTGGTTCTTTTTCTCATGTTGGTTGTAATATTTCCTATTCATTATTGCTTAAAATATTTACATTTTCAAAGCATCTTAGTCTTAAGAATTTTTTTTAATTGATTTCTGTCAGTAAAGAAATTTTGTTATGTTAATAAACCAGGCAGTCAATTAATTGTGTGGTATGGGTGCCTGAAAAGGACAACTGCCAGTTTGACAAAGACTCTTTTTAGGAATCTTTGTTTTTTTAAATCTGTAATGATCCATTTTTAGCTATAGGAATTAAAATAATGTATGATTAAAATCATTTAAAATAGTAAATTGTTGTTATTTTTTTATTTATTTATACAAGTAAATAAAATTCATAGTCAAGGCTAAAACCTGATTGTAAAAAAAAAAAGCCAAAAAGAAAACCAAAAGCCAATCAAGCTTTAGTGCAGTGTAAACCAAGGGTTACAGTGATTCAAAAAAAGAAAACTAATTGCTATTTGACTTCCTTATTGAAAAAAACCTGAAAAAGAACATTTGAAAAACTCAAATTTTCGACGCAGAATTTTACTTGTAGTGTGGTTACAAAAACAGATTTAACCTTTACATCTTTTATTTCCAGGAAGTAAAGCTGTACCTTTTTTGAACAGATATTTAATTTATAAAGATTATACCCACTTATACACACTTAAAATAGTGTGAAGAAATTTATGACCCAAGTCCTTTACAATAGTAGTGTTTTCTGACGCACATCAGTTCAACTTTCGTTCAATTCAGAAATTGTTGTAAGTAATAGTTCAGCACAAACATTGTCCTACGGTCCTACACAATAAAGATTAATGTCAAATTTAGACAAAACAAACATATGTAATCTTGTATATACCAAGCAATTCAAGATTATTAGGCTATGTTAACACCAAACACAATTTGTTGATCAAATTTGCGTCTTTTGCCTCTTTATGATGTGTGGAAAGAATAAAAAAAACAGTAAAATTAGAGGGCCTTTAATAGCTGTCTCAATGCAAACAAGAAAATGGTCATACAGTTTAAGAGAACGAACAGCATCAATCAGATTCTCCTCCATGTTGACTTTGGACACTTGTCTCATCATTGTCACATTGAGAGATAAAGCTGAGTTCTTGATTGATTGACGCAACTCGAGTTCTTCACTTGGGTAACGATATTTGAACTCTGGAAACCACTGATTATGTCTGTACAATGACATAACATTGAACCTGAGACACCAATCGCGTTCAGTCAGCAAACAATGCAGTCCAGATAAATCCATTAATACCAGAGTGACTTAGCTGTATATTATTCATATACGCATTTAAATATGAATTGACCAACGGATTACATCAAAAGGTTTCTGGTGTAATCCTTTCTACTGGAAGAGCAAGGGATGGCAGTATGAAGGAATAAAACTAGAAGCAGATTTTGGAAAGATTTGATTTGGACAGTCGGTCACATCACACACCACCTGGTTTGTGCTGGCCCTTATCCTTTTTTCGTTGCTTTTTACTAATTCTTGTAAATTCTAGGGTTCAGTAATGTCAGGTCTTGTAAACATGGTGGCAATCAGGTTGTCTTTATAGGAGGTCTTTATATTGCCCTTATTACCGCCTCATATGACCACAGCTTTCGTCTAACTCTTGACCGTCATTGACGACTGCAGGAATTCAAAACAAGATCCGAACAGAAAGAGAACACCCTGTAAGTGTAATTTATTCCCACAAGAACTGGATAATAGCTTATAACAAAGTTTAGAATTTGATTTTAGTTCTCAGCTACCTTCTGTTTTCAGATTTATGACGCATCCAGTCACAGTACAACAGTTTCAGAACCACATCCCCTCTTGACTTTCATGAGACACTGCGATACCTTCAAATGAATCCAAACTGCTTCTGCCAAACCCCCAGAATCCGATTTGATGCCATGATATCTATTAATAGAACACAGCGAGCCTGCACTCTTTAGAAATAGAGGCAAAACCAACCATAGCGGCAGGTTCTTGTTTTTGCACTCTTCAACACCTCAGTGTGCTAAAACCAACTTCTCCTTGTAATGGGTCTGAGTGATAAATTAACAAATCCAAATTTTGTTTGTCACATACATATATAGTATAATATGTAGGGAAATCTGTTATACGACTGTCTAACAGTATAAAATGATAAAGAAAAAAGATAAAATTTAAGTGAGTAGAAAAAGACATTTCAATTAATATCTGACAATATAGCTTACGTAATGACACAAAAGCTTAATATGCTGCAAAAATGTTTATTGTATTAAGTGACTTTGCTTTGTAGTGATTGAAAAGAATTATGAAAGTTTCCCGTTTCTAATAGTGACTCAGTTTAATGAACCTTCTTTTTCTACATCACGGTTCAAAGCAGTCACTTTTTTGTCTTTCATGATACCTTATGGGCTTTTGTCACAAATGTTGGAAAAAATTTTGTTCGCAGGAGTAACATGGCCACCATAGATTTCAGACAAAATCTAATAAGTCAGTAAAAAAAAACTATAGTTTTACTAGAATAAAGTAATAGAAAAAAGTCCTGCTTTTAAAAGGAAAATTAGTGTTTTTATGAAAAAATTAAGTTTGTTTTGTTAGCCTCCATGCACATTTCATGCCAACTAAATCCATCAATTCAACCATTTATAGTGATGCAATCACTGAATACTGAATCTCGTTTCTATGTTTCTTAGGCAATGTCTGAATTCCCTCCCTAACTACTAAAAAATTATGTTGTGCGGTACTATCTAATGCCCTGGATTTTAAAAGCAATTCGAACACCACTCCCAACTTTTTTTTTTATTTTTTTTAACAGCAAATATGATGTTAATGGTTTCACAAAGTAAAAAACTATTGAATGCAAGCATTTTACAAAGACTATTCATAAATCCACTGTGGTCTGATGATGAAAATGTGGATATTTAAAATAAAAAAAAAATAAAATAAATTTTTTGCAGTGTGTTGTTTATACAGACTGGTATTTACTAGAAACTTCTGGGAAATTTCTTGGGCACTAGATTTTGGAATTGCAGATTACAGTACTGAAAAATAACAAACTCAACATATATTGTCACTAATGAAAAGAAGAAATTAAGAAATACAGGAACAACCCTAGTAAACAGCCTTTTACCTGATAAATGTATGACTTTAATCTTGTAAATTATCAACTTTTGACTTGAAATTATAACTTTGTTATCCTAAAATATTAACTTTTTAACATTTTTTTTCTTGTAAAGTTTTAAAATTTTCCCCATATTTTACAACTTTTTTTCTTGTGAAATTCCACCTCATTTAATAATTTTACAACTATTCAGGTAAAATTCCTTTTTTCATAATTTTACGACTGTACTCTGATAAAATATAAACTTTTTTCATAGTTTTACAGCTTTAGTCTTTTAAAAATCCTGCTTTTTTCATAGTTTTGCAACTTTATTCTGGTAAAATTCCATCTTTTTTCAAAAATATATGACTTAATTCATGTAAAATTCCACCATTTCTTTAAAATCATTTATTTTGGTATAATTCCACCCTTTTTCACTAATTTAAGACTTTATTCTGGAAAAATTCCAAATTGTTTCCAGAATTTATGACTTTACTCTGATAAAATGTCAACTTTTTTCTTAATTATGCAACTTTATTCTGGTTGAATTTAATCTTTTTTCCAAAATTATGACATTATTTTGGTAAAATTCCACCTTTTTTCAAATATGACTTTATTTTGGTAAAACTCAATTTTTTTACATAATTTTCCGACTTTAAAATATTGTATTTATTTATTTTCATGGTGACCTTATTACTCCATCGTAATTTTGCATTAGAATGTATAAAAATGTTATCCCACTTTTTCATTTATGTGGATGCACTTAAAAAAACATGGTGCTTTTTACTTTGAAATTAAATTTCTTTGTTCCTCTTTTTGCTTTCAAATCCCCCTGACGACCCCCATCTGTAATTATCTACTTGTAATGATAACAGTAACACCCATTAGTGCTGCTTGACGCTGGCAGATGCACCCCCTCAAAAGACAACAACCACTTTGTCAGCATGTAATGTTCCTTTGATGTCTTTTATCTCCCTTTTATCTCTGTGTCTTTATTTGTTGCATGGAAGGGCATTGGTACAATTCCATTAACATGCAAAGAGCCCAAAGGTGAATTTATTTATTCAAATGAGGAGGCACATTTGCAGCACGCTCGCCCAGCCAAAAAGACTGGCAAGGGGATGTTGAATATTGCATAATGAAACCTTTTTTTATGCTTTTATTTGTTTTGCTTTGATAAAACCTCATAAATCCGTTTGTTTCTCTGTAAGATTTGGTGTTAGTGTTTGATCTGGGTTACATCGACGCTGGTTTTCTGTGTGGCTCCGGCCGAGTTTTTCTGTTTGCTTCTGAATAGTTCCCTAAAAAGCTTCATTCAAGGGCTGCTCTGGCATCTTTTAACTCGACCTCAGGTCAGTTACACAAGTTTTTCTCTTCCCTTCCCACACACTTCTCCTTCAGATCGCCCTCTGCTCAGCCTTCTGGGTTTTACATGTTTTTTTTATTTTTTTATTTCATTTATTCAGTGAGACTCACAGATTTCTTTATAGCTCATTTCACTCTCAACCTCCTGCAAAATGTTAGCTATGTCATTTCTTGTCTCCTTTTGATTGAAATCATTTATTTTACTTTGATTTACATTAATAAAGACTACAATTTTATTTTAAACCACATTTTACGTGTTTAATTCATACAATAACCTGTTTAAAGCCAGACACCTCAAAAGCAAAGATATTTTAGCTGAATGTGCTCATGCAATGTAACATTACCATGTCAAAGGATAAAGAGATGATTTCAGTGAGCTGCTGAGTGGCCCCATGTTAGAAGATTTGGCCTCATATTGGAGAATCGTGACTTTGATTCCACTGTTGGGTCTTACCAAAGAAACTGCTGTCTTTGTGTTTCAAACCTACTGTGATTGAAGGTTCAAATCACCAAATTCTCCCCAAGTATCCATGTGACTACACATGCAAGGCTGCAACAAAAAAATATTTTGGTTTTAAATATTATTTATTGATTTATTTTAGTCGCTTTGATTTAAAAATAATCTGTTACAGCTTTCATCTAACTCCATTCACTTCTAAGACACAGTAAAAAGGGTCTCTGTTTTTTTGTTTTTATTAATGATAACCATAATCAGCAGTTTGCACTTCACAACAAAGCTTTGTTTTATTTTGTTTAATCTATAAAGGTTTTCAGAACAAGGAGGGTGGAAAAGTATTGGGAAAGTTTTGATCTTTGATCTCTGTAAAACAGTGACACGAGAATAGCAGCTTAAAAGAAAGGAGCAGGTTGTCCTTAACAGGCTTCCCAGATGGGAAGGATTACAGGTTGAGGCAGCACAACAAAGCACTCAATCTTGGGACGAAAGAATTCTTCCTCTACCCCCCTACAGTTAGCCTTACGCCGGAGTCACACCGGACGCGAGAGCGCCGCGAGGCGGCGCGGAGCGGAGTGCGCGCCGATTCGCGGCGCTCTATTGGTCACACCAGATGCGATTTTTTTCCGCGACGGTCGATCAGCGCTTCTGCTAGAGCTACTGCTTTTTTCCCATCATTGTCAATAACCAGGACATCTCCCCGTGTTTCTGCTAAAAGGAGATGGTCTCTGCCCCTGTTGACACAGACCCCGCCCCCCAACTCCGGAGTCGGCCCACTTCATTGATGGGTTTGTGCGCGCGTGCGCGTGTCTGTCTGTTTTGTTGTGTGTCTGTGTGCACGCACGCGCTCCCACGTGTTTCCGTCGGTAAATAAATAAACTAAAAATATTACCTGAGGTTTCTTCCAAGAAGAACCGCTCCTCTGCCTCTCTCTCGTTCAAACACAGCCCCCATGCCCCGCTCCAGTGTGCCCCCACTGCCCCGTCTGCCCTGCTTTTTTTCCTCCCAAAACCCTGCAGCCCAGCACACCCGCTCCAGAGATCTGTGGTGTGCGGGGTGGGGGCTCTCGCGCACGCGTGTCTGTGTGTTTTATTTTCATCTCTTCATCTCTTCTGGTTCTATTTTGGAAAAGAAATACCGGCAAAACAAGAGATTAAGAAACAAATTTGCAAGGGCGTGCCACAACTGGGTAAGCTACAGTTCGGTTCCCCATCTTCACCACTATTAAGTTTGTAAAAAAAATGGATCAGATGTGACACTATAATTACCAAAATGTCATTGTCAAAAGATAATATAATAATAGTTTTAATAATATTAACATTCACTGATTTGGCTACTATGTTATTTGAGGCATTTTTTCCTACTGAGAAAAAAATAAAGTCACAGATATCAATTTGAACATAGAATATTTTGCTATTGTGTTACTGGTCCGGCCCACTTGAGATCAGACGGGTTGAATGTGAACCGAAAGGAGTTTGACACCCCTGGCTTAGGGGGATCGAGAAAAAAAAAAACGAAACATCTGTACCACTCGCCTGCATTTCACGTACCTCGCCCTTACGTGTTCACTAGGAACTGTCACTTGCAGTATGCCCGTAGAGAAAAATATACATGAACATTTTTGCGCTACGGGCTAGCCTAGCAGTGTACGCTCTTGATAGTTTGTAGCCCATACAAGTTTACCCATTTTTCACCTGCTGACTAGCCGGATCTATCCGTGGTTTCAAACGTTGTTGAGATTTTCATGTGCAACTTTTTTTTTCTCTAAGAAACTATTCAGGTTGCTTCCTTTTTCTCTCTGGAGTGAGAAAGAGAATATGACACACAAAAAAATCCAATTCCATGTTGCATGAAGGAGACTGTGAAGTCAGATGGATCTGGCCGCATCAGCAGATTTCTAGGAGTTGCTCACTCGTCACTGTATGACCCCGCCCTCCCACGCCACAGTGTCCAGCAGTGAAGAGCAAAGGGACGGGAGCCAACACAGCAGCCCCTGTTCTGACTTGTAACCAGCAGTGGGCAAGAGGACAAGACTCATCAGTCAATCAGCATCTATGAGACATGTCATCCTCCCCCATCCTCTGCCCTGATTATAACCCCACCCGGCGTGCTCAGTGCTGCGCCAGCCAGAAGGAAAAACTTTTTTTTTTTTTTTCTATTCCCATGTTGATCACCCCTCTCCCCTGTGTTTGGTGAAGTGGCTAATATTAGGCAGAGCAAGTTCATTAGTATAATTTAACATTGTCTAAGGTTGTTCCACTCTCTTCCCCTCTGTTTGGCAGTTAGCTAAGATCTGTCACCGTGATGCATGCACTGTTAATGAGCTTCCCTTGTTTATGCTTTTACAGCAGCATGTGATAATTAAACTGCAGAGACAAGTGTGAAATAATAGCTTTGTGTTTACTTTGCGCCCTGCTCTTGTGCTGGAGTGTGTGTGGAATTGCAGATAGGTGCCATTCAGGTGTTTCCTTTGAAGAATGCAGGACGAGGGGGCAGGAAATATCTTGCTTTTTTTTTATATTACTCATAAACGTGTCATGAATATCCTTATTTTTTAGTTTTATTTTTTTAGGAGGGAAAGTTTGCGTCTGTCAGCCCAGATTACGAGCACCCACCCAACTGGCGGTTTTTCATAGATTCCCTGACAGCTTCATAATTACAGCCCCATTATGAGATGTGTGTGTTGAGGAGAGATTGGGTGACTCGGGTTAGATGACAATGGAAACGGGGAGTTGCTGAATGCCGAGTGGTATTTTTAATCTTTTGTTATGTAAAGACGCGGAAAACAAACATTCATCAAGAACAGAAAAAAAAGAACAAAGGCGCTAGCTCCTCTCGGTGTCACAGCCGGCTTTCCTCTGACATACTCTGATCCCCTCTTCTCGGGGAGTCTTCTGCCAGCATGCCACGACGCTGACATTTGAACCCCACACTGAGACCATATTGAGGCCACGCAATGCAACGTGTTTGTCGATTTGTTCTGAGGCGAGGCTAAAGCTCAAGCAGAGGAAGGGAGAGGAGACGGACGAGGGCGTCCGATGGCCCGTGAAGCAAAAAGCACATCATAAGTTGACCTGTAAGCTCTACATCACAGTCAAACATGGAGCTAGTTTGTTTTAGGTGTAGTCAATACTCACCTTCTGTGTTTTGTGGACTCAAAGTCCAGATAGACTGTAGGAAAAACATAGCATTTTAGGGGTGTAGTGATTAGTTTAACAATTTGAGTCATAATAATTTGTGGTTGAAGATCTGATTTATAGTCAATATTGGTTAATTTTGAACAATCCAATTTGCTGACCTAAAATTGATCCAGGACATCTTTAGCCAAAAATTCAACCAGTGTGACTAGGACAGAAATACCCAGCACTGAACAGTGCCAGAACCAGTAATGATGGTCTGATCATTTTATGATGACACTTGGTTGTTTTTCCCTTTCGTAAAATATCAACCTACCATGTCCCAATCCAAATGGTATTCTCCAATATCTCTAATCAATTTATCTTATCCAAATACTTTTGGTCAATTTGATTATTCCGTAAACGGATCGATCTGGTTGGAATAGAAATCAATTCATCATCACACCCGTACCACATTTCTATCTTTAACCCTTTAAACCCAGAGATGTCGCTGGCGATACCTAAATAACATATGTTCTTTCACCGTAACTCTTAAGTTTTTTTACTAAATGTGACTCAGCCGATTGTGACTTGGACAAAAGCAACCTTTTATATTGACTTTGGACCATTGTGCACATTACTAACATAATATGTTGGATAATGGCATAAAGCTGCTTATGTGTTAGTGGTGTAACGGATCAAAAAACTCGCGGTTCGGATCGTGTCATGGTTAAATTTAGACGGTTTGGATCATGTTTTGGATCAGTAAAAAGTAAAAAGAAAAAACAAGAAATTGAAAGCTTAAAACTAATTTTTTGAGAAGGTTTAAAGCCGGCATTTGAGAAAACGTATATAAAGTACTTCAAAGCATAAAAATACACTTACACATCCTTGAACTTTGAACAAAACTGTAAAAACATGGAGTTTCTGATTACATTTACATGTTTGGAGAATCTACAAAAACTGAGAGAAAAGAATGCTTAATATGCAATTTCCCCCACTCCACACAATCTCCAAATGAATTTCTTAAATGAAAAAGTTAAAATTAAACTGTCATTATTTAGCTTCTTTATTCCTTTAATGTTGCATTAACACCAACCGCGTGTTGTGCATTCAAGAATGTGCTATACTCCGTTTTATGAACGCACATCCAGCTGCTGGTGTTCACACTGGACCAGCGACACACAAGCAGGTAGCAGCAGGGAGGGGGTTCTTCCTCCTTTGTGCTTTTACTGTTTATTAGTGCTCGCCCGCCCCCTAGAAAAGGTACACTGGGTGCTACCCGACCACTGTGCCCAACAGTGACTGTGATAGGCTCCAGCAACGCTGCTACATCAAACAGGATAAAGTCAATTTGGAAAATGGATGGAAAACAACAAACAAATATGCTATTTTTATAAACATAGAGGAGAGAAAATAGAATCCAGGTGACAAAAATCTGCTTTCATTCTTTAAATAAAATCCTCAAATTCCACAATGCACCTCCTGCTTCTTTTGTTGCAAAATACACATTTTACAGCACCAGCCATGACCCCACCCACTTTTGTTTGATTAAGACAGGTAAAAATGTTGTTGTTCATGCTAAAAAACAAGCTTCTTAGATCCTCACTGGATTACACTTTAAAGCAGCATTTGACTAACAGATAATGAACATGTTCTCTGTACGTTTGATTTAAAATGGCGCTCCATTTTCACCTCTGGATGCCATTGACCCACTTTATATGCACTTCAGTCTTCACTGGGGCGACACACAATTTCTCTGGAGTGTTGGTTAACAATACAATTACATTTTCATTTCCCATCCCGGTTTGCTATGAAGCTTTTCTGAGACAATTTGGATGGCTCTGTAATTACATTTCAATTATGAGGAAACGGATGAGCGTGTGACACCAATGACAGCAGCTATTAATGGTGAGGGGAGTTGGAAACCAATCTGTCTATCTTTTTTCGAGTTACTGTCAGCGCTGCCATAACAGTTTTTTCCTGATTCCCTGATATTTGCATCTCCGCCGTTTCATTTTTTCTTTCTTTAATTAATTTTTTTGAGCTTTAATCTACTTTGGTGTTAACATTAGCAATTGTTTTCCGTTCCTGACAGAGTCTGTGCACCAGCACATGCAGCAGTATGAGGTGGAGTACCTGCAGTTCGCCTTTCGTTGGATGAACAACCTCCTGATGAGGGAGCTGCCGCTACGCTGCACCATCAGGCTGTGGGACACTTATCAGGTATGTACTGTTAATGTGACTCTTTTCAAATGACCTTTTGATGGTTTCAAAACGTTTTGAAATCATTCAACACATTATATGGATTTTGCTCTGCAATTCACTTTTAACACAACTTCAACATTTGTCCTTGAACCTCATTGAATCCCAGTGGTGACGAAGCACAAAAGTTAAAGACCCACTGATGAAAATTGTGCTTTTTAGTGTTTGTCAACATGTTTTTTGTGTTTTTTTTTTTTTATTATTAAAGAGGACAAAAGACTACCTGGAACAATTTAACATCATAAGATGACTGGAGTGGGACTTTAAAGACTTGAGATGACTGATATCTTTTTTTAGCTTTTGGTATTAAATGGAAACTAGTGTAATAGACATTTGAAAATTTTCAGTCTAAATGATTCTTGCTTGATAAGTGTTATAATAATAATAATACATTTTATTTGTTTGGCGCCTTTCTTGGAACCCAAGGTTGCCGTACATAAAATAAATAAAAACAACAAATAATAAAAGCTGCCTTTCTCCATGCCAAAGTCAGTTGGTTTACATTTAAAGATTCCACAAAGAATGACGATAGCTCAAAGAATGTGTTATTTTGCTGTGGCCGATCACAGCTCTGATGTTGAAGGGTTAAAACAGTCATTTTTAATATATTTATATTTATTTTCTTGTCTGATCAGTGAGATTCCTTACAGCTTTTACTGAACTTTTGAGAGACCTGAGTATCCGTGGGATGTAATCCGTACTCTACAAACCTGCTCTTTAAAGGAGGGTAGTGAAAAGCCTGATTTCCTTTAGCTTTGTTTTTTTTTTAAAGTAAAAAGATAAGTCAAAGTTGCAGCTATACAGTGAGAACGATGCAGTCAAAAGAGAGCGAGATCTGTGCACAAATCAAACCAGTTTGGACCTCTTGATCCTGCTGTCCTTTGGCATTTACTCAGAGCTTAATAGGCAGAGTCTCCAGTTAGGCCAGATTGTTAACCTCGGAAGACATTGTCAATAATACCTAATGTCTGTTATTGATTCTGGGGTGTGTGCATGTGTTGGAATGTGCATCTTGGGCTTGAACCGAGTGCATGCAATGGATTTTCTAGTTGATGCAGAGGTTGAGAGTGTAAGACATGTGAACACATCACGTTGTTTGATCAGCAAGGGCGCTTTGATTGAAAAAAGTGCTGCTCTTGTTTTTCTGTCTGTGCATTGCTAGATTTTCCAATTTTGTTATATTTCTGTTATCCTCTGCACATTTTTTTCCTACTTCAGATGAATATAAAATGGGACTAAATGCAGATTTCAGTGACCCGTGGATAAAAAGTGAGCGGTCATGGGTAGAAATGCCAAAACACATATTTAGCAGTTCATGGCTTTTTTTAAAAGCATCAAACCATAACTCAAATTATTAAACAGTAAATGAAGTCATTCCATATTTCATGAACTCTCTGTGAACTTTTAACAGCATGATAGAAATCGAGTATGACAAGGAAAAGCAGGTAGTGGCCTGGCTCCGATTCAAACACCTTTAGGTTACTTTAAGTTCAAAATGTTGAGGTTCTGTCCTTCTCTGTCGGCACATTTGGACCTCCTTCATCTTTGATTTGCAGTTGGAGAAAAAAATAAAAAATATATTATTTTATTGTTATGCTGTTGGATGCATGTCCCAGAGGAATGAAAAAAATGAACTTTGAAAAAGAAAATATTCTGGATTTAGATTAAGACGGTTGTAAAACATCTGTTACTGGAGTTATAAACACTAGCTAATCCAAAATAAAGTGGGGGTCCAAACCGGTATTAGCAAGGTGTACCTAATATCGCGGCTGGTGAATGTATCAGTTCAGCCCAGAAAGATTTACAAATGATAACCCCTTTAAAAACTGTCAAATTATAAATTGCTGAATAAAACCAATTTTAGACATACAAATAAAATTAAGATGGTAAAAATACTTAAAATATAATAAAATATTTAGCTCTAAAAAACATAAAACAGAAGTCTGTTAATACAGGTGAGTTAAAAAAAAAGAAATTTGTGTATAAAAGGCAAATTTGGGTCAAATTTGGCCCCTAGATTCCTATTGGTTTTTCCATTGACTGTATAAGAGAACTGGACTGAGTGACTCCTCCTCCCTCATGTTCCAAACAGGAAGTACCCGCTGGTTCCAAGAAGCCAAAATCCCATAGACTTCTACATTTCCTAGAACATAGTTTCTACAGGGCGGCAGTAGTTCGTTAGGGATTCCCCTTTGAATGATGAGCGGGACCTTTGGTACAGAGCAACCTAGTCTAGTATATGGGACTCTTTCAAGCCATAAAAGCAAAAAAAAAAAAAAAAAATATATAATCTATTGGAAAATCTTTTGGGTTGTCCTTCCAGTCCCAGGTTTCCTTAGCAGGGTTCCCGTGGGGCCTTAAAAAGCCTTAAAAAGCATTGAATTTATGAATTTTGAAATAATACCGGAAAAAGCCTGAAAAATGTCTTGAATTTTGATACCTGAAACGTTTCACATTTCATGTCAGAAGTTAATTTTTTTCAACTGAGATTATTTTGCTCAAATGATGTAAATAAACATTGGGAAAACCAGTTGTTTACTGTTTCCCCACGTCCGTTTGTTAAAAAAAAAAAAAAAAGCCCTAAAGGATCACAGCAAAGACCACAAACAAGATAAGAAGCGACAGTTTTGGTCAGAAAATGTAATGTTTCAGTTTTTAAAAATATGAATAGTTACAAAAAAGTTGAAATGAATTAATAAAACGGAAAATAATTAATGAAATGGAAAATATTCTAAGAAATTGGTCTAAATTCTTGGACTGCATCGCCTTAAAAAGGTCTTAAAATGTCTTAAATTTGACTTGAAGAAACTTTGAACCCTGCTTAGTTTTTAATGAACCTTTGTGGATTTTAAGGATGGACCAGTTAAGCAACTACTTTTTTTATGACTCTCAAAAATGGTTTTAGAATGGACGGAAGAGAAAATTGTAATGACATTTAATGATAAATGACTCAGAACTATTATCTCGTAGATCTGAGTCAAATAAATCCTGGAAATTGTCAGTAATATCTGTCCTAAAAAGCATTCATTTAGTTTGACTAACTGAAATAAAACCACCCTGAACTTGGAATTAGTTTAAGTACGACCACTTTTTAAAAAATGTCTCAGTGAAGGTTTCTAAAATATCTTAACTGAAACCAGTTGGTGTCCGAACAATCTCCTCTTATTAGGTTTGAACGGGTTGTTCTGACTTTAGTGCTCTTCAAACAACGGACTGATTAGATGGGTTGCGGCGAGCCGGTTTCAAAGGGAATATCTGTGGTTGAAAATCAAAAAGCTGCCCTCGCTGCAGGGTGTAAGGTGGACCGGCGTCCACCTCAAAGACTAAAACGGGAACTTTGAATAAATAATTGAGCAGTGTCGTTCTTTTGTCGTGACTTGACAGCAGTGCGAGTACACTTTGTACTTGTAATCCATCCGCTAAATATTTGATGCTTTACAATGTTGTTTGGATTGTAGCCTCAACACACACACACACAAGCCTTTTTTTTTTGTTTTTTGGCAGCCTCTTTCACAGTCCCTCACCTCCACTCCTAACCTGGTGGGGGAATTGGGCCATTTCCACTCATGAAACTTTCAGCAGAGCTGACAGCGAAGCAGCTCTGTCCTTGTGTTGCTTCGCCATGCGAGCATTCTTCCACAGGCCCATATGTCCCCTCTTCTCATCTCAGACCCCCCCCAACACTCCCTTGCTTCTCTACAGCACAGAACCAGGTGATTTACACTGTTGAGATGAGGCTTTTTTAGCTCTCCCATCTGTTTCTCTGTGTTCAACATGTTTTGCTGACATCAGAGGCCGCGGTGCGTCTTGTTTATAGATTAGTTTTTAAATCCGGGGTGCTTTATTAATTCAGCACACATTGATATTAGGACGCTGACTTTCAGACGGAAAGGGCGGTGGCCTTTAGCGCTGCGTTTGGGCGTGCGTCTTCCAGGGGAGGCTTTAACCTGAGCGTTGTAATGCCTCCGTGGTGGTTTTCCCTCTGCAGTGTGGCCATCTGCTCGGAAGTCTGATCCAACACCCCTTCCTCCTGTGTGCCGTCATCTCTCTCCTCCACATCCTTTATTCCTGCTATTTTGCTCCCCCAATTTAGTATTTTATTTATTTCTTTTTTCCTTCTTAGCTTTTTTTCATAAAAAAATGAAAAGGCAGGCAAAAATGCAGGAAAGACGGATTCAAAAAAGAAAAAAACACACAGATAGACAGACAGAGACTGAATTATCCCTGTTGCGTGGAGCATGAAATTAGCAAGACGCTGACTGTGGCAGCATTAGCACGGCTGTTAAAAGGATACTGTGACATTTTGCCGTTCTGAAACATGGTTTTCTTTGATGTGGTCGCTTCAATTTGGCAACCAGGGGGCTGTTCACTGTTGTTAGTGACCATGTTTGTAATTGGGCGTATGGTGTGATTAAATGTACAGATTCCTAGTGGAATAGCCAAGAGTTTCAACTCAACTTCTTTGAAGCTTTGTTCTTTTTTTTCATAATATTTTTTTCTTTCTTTAACTGGTGTATAATCTTAATCTGCTGTCCCCCTAGCACAGCATACATATTTTGTTTTAGTTCAAAAGAGGCTATTCGATAGAAGGCAAACTTTTTGATCTCTGCTGTTCCTGTCTGTTACTGTAAAAGTGCATTCACGCCGAATGCGATTTGCATGGTGGATGCGGCCTGTTTCAATGTTAAGTCAATGGAACAGACGCGACATGAGGTGATCTAAAGTCCCGCAACGCGATTTAAGTGACAGGCGCGGCGCGAAGGTCTGGCAGCAGCTTAATTTGAACGACGAGGCGCGAATTGGGCAGCGCGGCCAAAATTTAAATATCTGAAGTTTGACAAGTTGCCGCGTCATATCTACCAATCAGGAACTCAGCTTTAGGCATGTGACATTTTTAGTGACTCGATCAGCAAGTAAAATGCTTTCATGTTTTCCATTTACCTCCTGGAGCTGCAAGGTTCATCCGGTTACTCTGGGGTGAAGGCGGGATACACTCTGGAGAGATCGCCAGCTTTCGCTCATATGGCGGAGGTCACTTACTCGATATGCCAGCAGACAGAGAGCTGTTGCGGGGTGCAGAAACTGCTGGCTCGGACCTCCTCGAAACAAAAAAAGGAAAAAGGTCTCCTAATTTAATTTTTTCCCCTTCATGTTAATAAGAGACAGAAATCCTTCAAGCTCAGCCACAGAGACACAGAAACACAGCGGAAGCGGCTGTCATTCAGACACAGCCCCCTGTACTGGGAAAATCTTTTAATAAGAATCATATAAAATCAAACATGGAGACATGATTACTGATGTTTTTGTAGAACATTTCACAATAAATAAACCTTATTTATTTCTTAACATCATCTGTGTCTTCCATACATTCTAATTGAGATATCCTCAGACAGCGTTCCTCATAGCGATCATCCTAAATGCATTAGCTGGTAGCTCCTCCCACATGCGGCCACGGTGTCAAGCTCAGGAGCACATTTTTTGAAAGGCGATGAGCAGCGAATTTGTTGCGCGACGAAAGAGGGACGGGGTGCAAATTTATCGAGCGAATCGTGTTCATTGTGAAAGCACCTTTAAATGTGACGGCCCGCCTCATGTCTGATTATTTAAAGCCTTAGTTACTACTGGCCTTACCAGATGCAGGAAAACCTGAACTGGACATATCTGTGGCCTACACAAAATATCAAAGTCGTAGATCACTCAGCGAGAAGTAAAGTGAAAAAGTTCTTGTACCATGTTTCTACCGCCAAGCTCATAGCGTACACTTACACAACATGCATGAGTGGGAGTGACGCAAGTGATTCATAGGTGTGTCATAAGATTTTTTTTATATTTTTTTGACCATCTCAAAATGTTGCACACTGTGCAAGGAAGTGTGGTTTATGTGATAAGTAAACCTGTGACCTCTTAAAATGCAACCACTATTTGATACAACCCTCCCTGGACAACCCAAAACCTGAACCCAACAAGGGTTCATGTGACGAAGGCTTCATCTTCCATCATATCAGGTGGCAGCCTTTTAATTGGCTTCCTACTCTGTAGAGGTGTGTCCCACTGATATACACAGACACTTCAATGGACAAAGAGACATGTAAACATGTATGAGAACAGCTTAATTAGTTTAGATAAAAGTTAATGAACTTGTTGAACACATTCAAACATAAAGAGTCAATAAATATTTCTAGAACTCTAGAAATCTAAAAGTGAGTAACTATTTGCTGCTCTGTTACTTTGTTTAGGGAGATACATTGAGAATAACCTAAATTTGTCTAGAAGTCTGTGTTTATTTATGTCGGACGATTTGTTTTACATGTAAAAATAAAATACAGAGAAACTAGCACTGTACTGTTTGCCCCAGCTGTTTTTCTTCCTTCCATGAGACTTTTCCCCTCTTGGTCACTTCAACTTTCAGACAAAGCCCTAATAAATATTCATCTTTTTCTGACAGTCACCAATCCAAACTTTATGAAAACACACCCCTATTGAGTTCACCTAAACCCTTTTAGGAAAAGAATCTT
>NC_050534.1:6751135-6760748 GCF_002922805.2 Oryzias melastigma
CAACAGTTCTGCAAGGAATGTATAGTTTTTGCAATTCTTCTTTCTCTCTTCGTTTCAGGAAAAATTCCTCCCCCACCATATACTCAAAACTCACTTAAATTTACGTCCAGCGAAACTGTTAAATGTATGAATGGGGTCAAAATCTGTTATGTGGCTCTAAAAGTAATCCACTAACAAAATCAAGAATCACATGTTAGAAATATCCAAACTTATTATGGGATGGCTACAGGACCCACAGGTTGGTGAGCAACTTGTGGAAATTAAGTAATTTTCACATTTTCCCACAAAATGGGAAAGGAACACTTTTTTGTTTAGGCAATCGTCTCAAAAATTTCAAAGAGATGCTGACAGATGAAGTCTACAACCACAACCAAAATTTTAGGAAGAGGCTGCCATGTTGAATTAAAAAAAATACGCTTTAGTACCCTCTACAATTTAGGACGGAAATCATAAACACATGGAGCTGGTGTGATCGCAACCGCTACGACGGCACCCGTGGCGACTCTCCGTCTGCCGACAGCCAACTGCCAGCATAGCGAGCCCCGCTGTCCAGGGGGCTGGCAGCCTTGGTGGTGACCCCGCTAGCTCTGCCACACCCTAGATGGCGGAGCTCACTAGCTACGTTGTCTCTTGGGCGGCTGTTTAGCGTAGTGAACTAAATCACGCCAGTGCCACAGGCTCTGTGACAGGCTTGAGACCCGTCTAGGGTGTATCCCGCCTTCACCGCGCCAGTCTCCAGCAATCTGGCGGCCCCAGCAAGTTAATGGAATGTAAGTTCAAGATGAAAATCCCCACATCGAGCAGCCACGTTGGATTTTTTTTTTTAACCCACTGAAAATGCTCTGTAGGACCTCAGGTTGCGTCTGTAAATTGACTCAACATTGAAACTTCTTGCCCTTGCTGCTCTAACTGCGTCCTGTGTGGATCCAGCTTAAAACGTGCATAGATCCATTTGTCACTCCCAGGGAATAAAAACTAAAATGGTAGCTATGGAGATGAGAAATGAAGACTACAAGAAAGGAAAAAGGGGGTAACGCAAAGAGGCAACGAGGTGCTTGAGGTTAATCATAGCTTAATGTCACAGATTTTTTTATTAAAATCTTTCGTTACATTTTGTCCTTTCTTGGAGAAAAATGGCCTTTGGTTGGTTTTGAAAGCATGTTATTTTGGAATGATAGGATCTCTCTGTGTGACATTTTGGAATTGATCTTTTCTTTTGTTTATCTGGCTTTAAAGTGAAGAAACACGAGTTAGGTGGACTCCTGCCGGTGGTAATGACCTGCTCTGTGGTCACTGCAAACAATAAGGCCGACCTCTCTAGACCTCTGATAACAGCCCTCCTGGCTTACAACCCTGCACATGCTCGCCACGGAAAAATATAAAACCCTCTTCACCTTTTACCTGCTTCTGCACCTTTTTTTTTTCAGTAGTGGAGCACGCCACAAACAGTAATCCACTCAGGCAGAAATACGTTCCCAGATTCAAATAATCACATTTGTGCATTTACTCAAAACTTTTCTCCCTCCACCAGAGACAACAGGGAAGGACGTAATCTGCAGCAGTGTTTTCTTTTTTTTGCTGTGTTTCTGCCTCTGGTTTACTCTGGTGCTCAGTAATTATAATGTTGCCTAAAGCAATAGACCTCACTGGAGGAGAACAGCGGTTCAAGTCTGACTCTCTGTGCATAGTTCCTGTGAAAGACTTGACCGGCATTTTTCTGTAGAGCGTTGCATCATGACTTTGTCATCAAAGCTTTTCTCTTTTTTGAGACCCTGCACTTTAAATTAAATCCCTTAAAGACTTATTCCAAAGAAAATTGTGTTTTTTGGGGTTTTTTAACATGTTCTTGAGGCATTTTTCAGGCGATGGAGGACATGTATAAAGAATAAGCTCCAAATTGCTTTTCTGCTTATTTCTTTATTTAAAATAAATCATTGTGAATTAGACAGAAAAACTTTAAAAATATATTTCTAAGTCTTACATTTTCTGCACCATGAGTTGCACTTAAAAGCCTCTTATTTGATTTTTTTCAATAAACAATGGTATGCCTTAATTCCTGGGCACCTTATGGACTAATTCTGAGTGTGGTTACTGATGTTGAAGTGTTTGAGAAGAACACGTCGCTTTGTCAAAACGTGTTTTTTTTTTTGTTTTTTTTGTTTTTTACAAGTTCCTAGTAAGTTTGGGTTTTTATTGTAAATACACTAATCCCACTAACATGAAGCAAAGTTACACTGTTTTTTTATTGTTTTTTTTGTTGTTGTAGCAAGGTTGGGAGTTAGCTAGCTAGGTCACTGTAACGCCTGGTTCGCACTGAACGTGGAAGTGCTGCGAAGGCCACTGCCATTTGGCGCCTTTGTTAACCTATGGTGTATCACACCAGACGCGAAGCGCCGCAGGCCTTCGCGGCCACCTCGCCCTGTGCAACAGTTGTTTTGGCATCTGGTCTATTTTTTGCACAAGCTGTGAGTGATCTGCGTCAATTCTGACGAGGGAGAAAATCGACTCAATTTTAACATTTTTTAACAATAAAATACAGCGATAGACAAATGCTGATGTTGATAGATAAACTTTGTGGGCCGACTACAGAGTGGGAGGTTGTGCGGTTTTGGGTGTCTGATGATGGCAAGAAAAAGCTCTGAACGACCACAGCTGAGCAGAATCGCTTGTCGACCATCGTGGAAAAATACGTGTCTGGTGTTAATTGGAGGTTAAGCGGGCTTTGCAGCACTTCCGCGTCCAGTGTGAACAAGCCATAATGTGTTTTTTTTCTTCAGTCTTTTTTTGATTCAAAACTGTACGGCTGGATATCTCCAATATTGCTCGCGATTTCTGCTGCTTTGGTAATGTTTGGTTGAGGGTGTGAGTCAAATTTCAAACTACTGCCATTCTGCAGAAACTATGTTCAAGAAAACAACACAAGTATTTTGATCAACTTCACAATCATAAACACTTTAAAGTAGATAAAATGATGATATTGTCAGCTGAAGTCTCTATGAATTGCACAAAAGTCTTCTTCTCTGCAGCTTTGCATTGCTGTAAACATTTCAACCCCCCCGTTCAGGGTCGCAGCTTCACCTTGTCGACAGTTGACTGGTTGAGTTAATCCTCCACGAGGCTGGTTAGTTCTGGACAGATCAGATCAGTCAGATTGCCGACTCAGCAGCTTAAAGATCCTTTGACATTGCAATACTCTGTCTCAGGCCGCCATGCGTGTCCTCCTCCTTCCCCTTTGCTCACCCCCACATTACATGCACACATTTTCCTTTTCTTATCACCTATCGCCCGGGCACACCTCCTTTCCCCAGTCTCTGGGGTCAGCCAGTATGGCTGCTGTGACACAAAGGGGGGAAACTGAGCTCAACAGCGGAGGAGAAGTTTGACAGTCACCTTGACTCCCATGACAAACTGCGTTTTGCAAATGATGATTTGGAGAAGGCCTGGAGCTGCAGCGCTGGATGAGCGGCTGGAGCAGAAAACAACACGTGCTAATGGAGAGCGGGGGGTGGGGGGCATGTTGAGGTTCCAGGCCAGCTATTTGCATTTTATAATAACATTTGCTAAATTATTTGCATTTCAGTTTATCTTTCAGTGTGACAGAATAAATATTTGTTATCGCGGGGCTAGAACTACTCCATGTTTTAGTCATAAGATTTTATTTAAAGATCTTAGCATTAAAAGCTCCAGTTTTTGTTCAGCAGAGACATGCTTTTTTTATTATTTGAGAACATTGTTTACAACTTTTTGAATATAATATATATATATATATATTTGCCTTTGCATTTTTAATGAAAATACATTTATTATATTCAAAAACTGTCCTAAAAAATAAAAAAGACGAAAAAAATTAAAGAATGTAGAGAATTAAGAATATAAAGAAAAATCATGCAAGAAAAAAAACTGATATTAATCACAAGAGGAGAAATAAAACTTATGAAAATGTTTTCTTACTACACCGTAAAAAGTGAAATGCTGGATCAATTAACAAAAGTTCTGTAATTTGTTACATTTAAAAACATCCGTTTGTATCAAATTAGCTTTTAGCTAAGTAAACACTCAAACCCGAATTTTAATTTGATGACAACTAATAATTTTAAATGTAACTAATTACTTAGCTTTTGTTAATTTATCCAAAGTTTCACTTTTTTTAGTTTATGTCGTAATACCCGCTCTGATCATCTTATGATCTAAGTTAAAAGTGTTCCCAGTGGTCTTTTAATTACAATTATGCCACTTCTACTACAAATCAAAAATTCTGTGATGTACTTTAATAGTGAATTTGTTTTTGAGTTTAGCGCATTACTGAGAGCTAGCCTTCTGAAGCCTACACTGAAAAAAGTGAAACAATGGATCAATTAGCAACATCTCTTTAATTTAGTACATTTAAAAGTATACGTTTTCATCAAATTAACATTTTTGTTACTGGTTTACTCAGCTTAAATATTTAATTTGATAAAAAAAATGTAATTGTAACAAATTACAGCGCTTTTGTTAATTGATTCAATATTTCACTTTTTTACAGTGTACAGCCCTAAACCGCCAGTTTTGAGCCTGATTCCACCTCAGACTAGGAAACATGATTCTAGTCGTCTACAAGTGGATGCATCAGAATGAATGGAGAGAATTAAGCCCCATCCAGCGTATTTTCTACGAGGAACTTTTTCATCTTCTCCCCATTTGTTCATCCGTCCATCACCATTTCACATATAATAAACTAATAAAAATCTGTATATCTCTACTATGTGAGGTGATACAAGAGATGATCTTTTTCTATCAATAATCAGGTACTGTTAAACTTTGGTCCAATATAATTTCTTGTATTCATTATTACTCTTGTTCATATTAAACGTAGAAACTCTTAGATCCTGTAAATAGTGTGTCTTGTGTTCCTTTACAGCCCTCTGACATCACAGTAGATCTGTAGTTTCACAGATTCTAGAGTCTTCATTTAAAATGTTTCATCAAACAAGTGATTGAGCTGCTCTAAAACATAGTAAACGGGGGTTAGTAGGTATACAGGATGGCTGTAGACAGAACAGATCTCAAGTCAATGGTAGAGATATCTAAACACCAAGATTTTCAATAGAATTCCTCCCTATTCCATGGAATATTTCTCAGCTATATTAATGAGGAACAGAAAGAGAAGCGAGTGGCAGATTTTTGTTTAATGTGAATAAAAGAGGTGATGGATGGAGGGAGCGGAGGACAAATGGCAGTGGAAAGAGATGGACGTTCACTCCAAGCCAAAGAAATTTAAACTTTTCAAATCTCCGGGGATTGATAAACTGCCTTTTTTCATGGTGCCACTCGTCTACCCACTCGTCTGTGTTGTACATGCGTTTTGCCGCCTCTTTATTCATCATTTACTCTCACGCCACAGCAAGCAGCTAAACCAAAGCAAATGCTCCTAAACCAGACATCAGAAATGACAAAATGAACGTCTGCAGTTGAAAGCAGATAATGGATCCTGTAATGTTTTATTTAGTTAAAGAAACTTTTAAAGCAGCAGAAAGTAAAATATTTAAATAAAAATAATTTAGAGCAAAACCCAATGCTATGTGGATGCAGAAATTTTCAAACGACATTCCCTTTTTTCTTTTTTACATGTATATTTAGAACTTAATGTGGTAATTTGGGGGATTTAATGGCTTTAGTGCTCTATGTAGAATTGTTAGGATCTTGTTTTCCGCACTATAGAGCGTACCAGATAACGCTAAAAACAGGGTAAAAAATAAATAAACTATATAAGGCGCATTAAGCGAGACTAAAGTGTTTATTACCTGCAAACACAATAATTCTAGAACTTGTTTGTAACATGCTACATGTTAGCCACGTTAGCCACATGTTATCATTGACAAAATAAAATGTCTTTAGGTGTACAACCTTTAGTATTGTCAATAAGTCATAATCTATGACTTTCAGAACTATAAAACACTCAAAAAAACGTTTGTTTTTTTTATTTCAGATAAAAAATCACAATTGAAGTTTAAACTGACTGATAAGGAAACTCTGATGACCCAGCATTCTAGTAGTATATAAACGCATCACTTACGGACCAATCTCTAAGACGTGAAAGAGTATCACCACAGATTCGTGTGTAACAGGTTTTGTGTGTCCGTAAGAAGTCATTTGTGGTTAATTTTAAAAGATTGAGTAATTTCAAGATTTTGTAATTTTAATGTGTAAACTGTACTTTATTTTTTTTTGTTACTTATGCACAAAATGCATTATATGAGTCACAAATCAAGAATTACGCACGCACAAATCGAAGTGAGTCTTTTTACTCTCCATACTAACAAGCTAGGAAGTTAGTATAGTCACAGTAAAACTTTTTTTTTTTTTTTTATCGGTCTCTATTTATTTTATGTTTCAAAAAATGTTTGATTGTTACAGGTATTGTGAATAAACTAATGCTTCTAATGTGCCTAACATGTAGCGTGTTATAATAAGTTCTAGAATTACTGTGAAGGCAGTAAAGCTTGACTGACTGTCGGACATCTCTCTGACTGTTTTACACATTGTAATGGTGTTCACACTGGACAAGAAGGGAGGGGCTTCCCCTTCTTTTTTTTATTTTCCATAAATTAACCAATGTCTACATCCTACAGTTGGAAGAGGTTTGGTGTGAAATTTTTATGCGGTACAAATTGTGTAAATCTTGCCACAGGCTTTTTTGTTCAGAGCTCTATTTGGATATACAGTTGCAAAAGAAAGTGTGTGAACCTTTTGGGAGAACCTCAATTTCTGTTCAAAATGGACACATGATGTGTTCTTTTATCTCAATCTAAATCACAACATGGCCTGCTTAAGTCACATCGATTTATGTTTTCATTGAACACAATTATGCGTCCAGTTTATACATAAAACTAAGTAATTCCAAAAGGTTCACATATTTTCTCCTGCCGATGTATAAAAGACTGTGTAAAACGTGTTATGAAATTCTGGCAAAGCACAAACCGCAATTATTAGTTTCTCCTCCATTATCAATTTTCAAGTGGTTAACACTTCAGTATTCGCTACCAAATCTGAGTCCCTGATTGGTCAAAGTTTGACCAAGTTTAACTTGCGTTGTGGTTTCTGTGGCCAAGCCTTTTGTACGTAGAGCCCAAAAAACCATTGTAAAAATTTCAAAGCGACGCATGAACAGGAGAATTTTGAATGCAGAAGCCTGAAACACACATTTTTATAGGTTTACTTAAATGTTTCATTGGAAGTGGCCACTATAGGCCTTATACTGTAGTTTGGTGTGCCGTATGTATATATATATATACAGTATATAAGATTTGAGTTCAAGAATTGACGGTGCGCTTTATAATCCTACTGTGCAAAAAATCTGCTAACTCCAGTTTTCCTCATTCCTTTACTTTAGACTTTTCAGTCTTTAATATCTAATTACAGTATTTGAGTTTTGGTCAGTCTCTCCAGATTAATATTGCAAAGGTAGTAAAAATGAAAGTGTATTTGAACGAAGCGCTGCTTTTTTTCCACTGACACGCACCATCAACATCAAAAAAAGCACAGCTGCATAATAATTCATGAAAAGATGTCTTAAGAGTGTGAGAGCATTTTACTCTCCACTCCTGTACATCTGAGTGCCTCACAGAGCGCCAATAATTTCAGGAGTCACACAAAAACTTGTCTTATTTTGTGTGTTTCGCAGCTGCAAGCCAAAAAAAAAAAAAAAAAAAAAATGCCACGTGTCTGCTAATTAAAAGGGTTGTTTATGGAGCAGTATCTCAAATTCATCTTGTTTTTAGTGGTAAACATCCTTAAATATCATTTTCAAGCCTCCAAGTTTCTTGTTGTTTGCACTGCAAGGCAGCCTCCACATAAAAGGCTTTGAGAGGCGTCAGTCAGGAGTTTATTTCTTCTAAATCCTGACAAGTCATAAGACTGGAAGAGAAAAAAAAATTCAAAGATTGCTGTCAATCTTAAGAACATAGGAAAGCAATGTGTTTTGATCCATAATATTATTAAAACTGTCTGTTGGAGCAGATAAGGTTACACAGGCTCACTTGAACAAACTCCCTTTTTTTTTTTTCTCCCCCAACTCCATCTGTCACAGTCTCTCTTCAGTATGACCTCTGCACATTTCTATTTTTTATATTTGTGTATTTTCATTACATCTTCCTTTTTTCCAGCAGTCATCTCTCAAACATCAACATTACTTTCAAAGGAGCCATCAGATGTAATCTTCCCTCGACTTTAGCTTTCTGTCACCCTATTTACGGAATGGCTGTTTTTCTGTAATCGTTTCTGTCAGCCTGCACACACACACGAAAAAAAACAAAAAATACAGGTAAACAACTCTACATATCATTTCCAAATGGCATTAAAGTGAGCTGGTTATCTGTGTATCTGTAATTAAACCACTGCATTAAAGCTAACTCTTAATTCTAATGTTCTAATCATTTATATGTAATGATATATAAAACCTCAGTTTTATCGCAAAAAATCCTCCTAGTTAAAACAGTTAATTGCCTATTAACAGATTATTGGTCTCTATAAAGAGTTTTTATTTGGATTTAGACTGTGCCATCTCCCTGTGTTAACTTAAAGTAGAAATTACCTGCTTATTGTCTGAAATTTATTGCCCCTTGGTAGATTTAGGTACCAGATTTTTCCACACAACCAACCCCTGTATTTAATAACACAAAATAACAAATAGGCTGGCTCTGACTGGATCAAAAACTGACTGTGTCAGAGTTAAATAGGGATGTAGGAGCGATTCGGGAGGGCAGGATTATTTTTTTCATAATTTTATATCAAACATTGGGAGTAATAGCATCGGGCAAGCACATGCAGCTGCAGAGTATCGGCTATCGGCAGCTATCAGGCTAGCAAAACAGCCTGCTGCAAGCGCCGTTCACACACACTTCATCTAAAATGTAGTTTTTTGACGCTTGGATTCTCTCAATCAGCACAGAAAGAGCTAAACATTGAAGTTATTACTGTCCTGTTGCGTAGCTTTTTGTGTGTTACTCTGTATTTTGTAGCGTCATGCTTTCCTGCTATAAAACTAATTTACTTTTTTTTTTTTAAGTTTTAATTACGCTTTAATAAATAATGGTTGCTTGCATGTCTATATTTTCAGCATCTTTTTTAATTTTGTTGATTAACAAAGGTGCCTTTTTTTTCTTTGTTTGTTTTTACATTTTTAGGATATTCTGCACAACAATGCTAGTTGTAATATTGAGAGGACAGAGATGTTTGCTACAGTTTCAGGGGAATTTTCTGTGTTATCGTACTTTTGACACATCTGTGCACGCTTTCAGTTTATATTTCTGATTGGCTCTGCGTCGTAGTTAACCAATCGGATGCTGCAGTGGGCAGGGCAACGTCAAAGACAGAGGCGTGACTGCCTGAGAGCCAGAAACAACTAGTTCAATTTCAGCTGTCGAATAAAAAAAAAGGCAGATTCCAATAGATGTCAAAATAGCCAATATCGGCTCCGAAATTGATAACGGTATTGGTCAACCCCTGAACTGCATACTAGTTGCTTTTAAATGGGAAAAAGTTGTTTTGCTATTCAAATTTCCACCTTTAGTGAGGAAAGCTACCTATGAAAAAAATTTTCTCTAAACGTACCAATTGTGGTACTAATCACCGACAG
>NC_050534.1:6762091-6778309 GCF_002922805.2 Oryzias melastigma
ATAAGATGGTATATCTTGTAGGTATAGTGGTTAGCACTCGCACATCATACCGAGAAGACTCCTGTTTGAATCCCAGCTAGGACCTATGTGTGTGGAATTTGCATGTTTTCCGGGGCATGCATGGTGTTTCTCCGAGCTCTTTGGTTTTCTCCCACAGTCCAAAGACATGTTTTATAGGTTTATTGGTTATTTTGAATCGTCCCTATAGGTGTAAAGGTCAGTCTATGTGGCTTTGCGGACTAGTTGCAACAGACCGGTGACCTGTCCAGGATGTACCCCACCTTCACCCAACAGTAACTGGGATAAGCTCCAGCAACCCCATGACACTGAAATAAATTTAGCAGGTTTTTAAAAAATGGATGAATGGATAGTCTGTCTTCTACTATAGACTAATCTATTTATCATCTTGCAAAATGTTCTGTAACAGTTGAATACAATACCCTCTGGATGGCATTATCTTGGCTTATAGGACTCCCATAAGGAACCACAGTTTGTCTTTTAAGTTTAAGCACCTAATCCCCATATATAACAACAATCAGAATCTCTTTCCGAAGTTACCCTGCATGGGTGAATCATACATTAATAATCGTTTTAGCCAAGTTTCCGATATATTTAGGCCTTTATTGCTGTTCCAAAGTGCTTTGGCCGTAGAATTGAGTGACATCGCCAACAGACTGATATTACATTGCTCTTTTTCCCCCTAATTTCTGAAGCAACTTCCTGTAAAATCAAGAAAATAGCATAATTTTCTTTATAATGTATTTATAGATAATTTTATGACAAACAGGCGGACAGATTTTCTTTGCCATTTTCCCTGACAGTATCAGTTTTTTGTAAATACCCTTAGAACAAGTTGTTTTTTGTGCTTAGCCTGAAATGTTGCTCTATCATTTAATGCAATTAACTTTAAAGCCATCCAATTTGCGCTTTTAAATATAAATATATCCATACAGCTGCATCCATGTGAGGGTTCTTTTTGATGAAGCACATACTCAGAGATTTCCTGCCTTCAAGTGGGCACACTCGTCAGTGACTTTTATTCAACAGAACTGTAATTATCTTCTCTCTTATTGGACTCCAGCATAAAATTAATAAAAGAGAGAACATCTCATCCTTTGTCTTTTTTCCCCCCTCTCTAATTCCCTCGCTCATTGCACAGTCATAAAAAAAGAATCTGGGAAATGTGACAAGGGGCTGAAATAAAAGGTGCTGCAAACGATTCATCTCCTTTTTCTTTGTCACTCAGCAAATGCACATTTCTCTGCTCTGACAGAAAATTGTGTTTGGTTTTCAATTGTGTCTTTTTTTCTGCTAATTTCATCATGTAAACCTGTTTGAAATATGATGTAAGCATGTCTGAAGGTCATCTGAGGTGTGGTGCTGTCTCAACAAGGTCTTTTGAATGAAAGTTATTTAAAATAAAAGGTTTGGGGTTCACACCTCTTCACTTTTCCACAGCTCTGTAGGTTAAATCATCAGTTGGATGTGGAAATGTGTTGTACAACACAACATACTTCGGTGCTTTTGATCAACATCAATCAATTTTCAAACCCAATGAATCCGTTTTGGGGGTCACCGGGTTTCTGGAGTCTATCCAAGCTACTGTTGGGTGAAGGTGATGTACACCCTGGACAGGTCGCCAGACCATCGCAGGTTCGCATAATCATTCACATTCACACCTAAAGACAATGTATGATCATCAAATAACCTAGCCTTTGTTATTGAACAACTTTACCACAGAAATAGGTTAGTTTGGGTCTAAATACATTTTAAACTAACTGTGGTTAGATAAAAATATCTAGGACTTGTCATTACATCCATTCATCCATCCATCCATTCATCTATCAATCCATTCATTCGTCCCTCCGTCTTGTATTCCAACTGAATCTTTCCGGGGGTTACTGAGTTGCTGCAGCTATCTCAACTACTATTGGGCGACGCCGGGGTACAGGCCTGACAATCCATCGCAGGGCCACACAACCATTCACATTCACACCTAAAGACAATTTAGAGTCATCCATTAACCTATGAAGCATGTCTTTCAATTGTAGGAGCAAACCAGAATTCCAGGAGAAAACTTACACATGTATAAAAAAAACATACAAAAGTGCACACATAAAGAACCCAGCCAAGATTTAATCCAGGGCCTTTCTCGTTTTGAAGCAAGATTATTGTTTTAACATTCTTTAAAAAGCACAACGGTACTGCCATAGAATTTTGGCACCCCATTTATTGTCAAAATGATTCATATTTACAAATAAGAAAACAAGGTTTTCAATACTATCTCAAAGACTATTTTAACATGCATTTGCCAAAACATTGACTTTGATCTTCGCATTACTTTCAAAATTATGACACCAAAGGAAAGACAAAAGACCCTATGTAATATTAGTGTTTCCACTGAGTGATCCAGTCCAGTCCAGCAATGTAAGCATTTCCATTATAAAATGGATCTACTAAGCCAAACCATACTATTTTTGGACCCCAGTTGGTTCTAGATCCATAGAAAGATGAAACGGACAGGTTAGTATGGAGCTACTGTTAAAACCCATTGATTGGCGGAAGTTCTTTACAACAAAAGAAAACACCAAGAAACCATTTGAATTCCTCTTGCCGCCCACAATCCTCTCTCAGATAACATTAAACGTGTTGTATATACAAAGTACCAAAAGGCAGGCAAAAAAAAAAAAACGAGCTGCTGGTTGATCTCCATTGCTGTTATATTCGCTTTGACAGTCCGAATTTGAGTGGAAACACTCCCCTGGTCCATTCTTAACCGGACCCAACTGTACCATATCGGACAGTATTGCTCAGAGAAATCAAGTCTGTGTAGTGCTTTTCTACTTTGCTTTAAGGCCCAAACACACACATTCACACACTGACGTCATAATGAAGTGAGAATTTTATGTATACTTGGTGACAGCACGTGTTAAAACACTAAACAAAAGTAGGGATGTCAGGAGTTCCAAAGTTCCAGTCAATAAAGCCAAATGGAGTGTAAAGTAAGTGTATAATAATCATACTGAAGCCCCGACTTCTGCTTTTGATTTTTCTTTCTAGGTAGAGTCTCGTTAAATATTTATGTTGCACTTTGACCTGTTTTCATTTTCTTCTACAGACATGAAAACCTCCACAGTTGGAGACCTTCCAGCTTCCATTTACGCAGCCAAGCAAAAGCTTTGATGGAAGCTTTATTAGTTTCAAGGCTGTGAAATGTAAAACTTTACGTTTCCTCCTTTTTCGCCAGGCGGAACCAGAGGGCTTTTCCCACTTCCACCTGTACGTGTGCGCAGCTTTCCTGGTCAGGTGGAGGAAAGAGATCCTGGACGAGAGAGATTTTCAGGTAATGTGCAGTCAACAAACAGCCCCAAACACTTCCAATCTTTTAGTCATAAGGACACTAGCGCTAGTAAACTCAGTAGTGTGTATTCACTTGCAGAGTTTTAGAGCAGATCCATGACACAAGTGTTAAACAAATGTTGTAGAACACCCCAAACAGTTCAGGTCTGATAAATAATTTTAAAAAACTGAGGGAATCGATGGGTAGCATGCTTAATTAACCAATCTACCATGAATATCTACACAATAAAAGCTCTTTGACCTTCCGTAACTGTTTGACTGTTTACACAATCAACGTCAATCAGCTGAATCTAAAGCGGAGAGGAGCAGCTTTTCCTACACATTCTCACTTGCAACTTGTCCTGTATGGACATATGGTTCTGGCTCCCTCAGTGACACTTTTTGACATTTGGGGTGTCCCCAACTTGTCGTTTTTTGACGTACAGGCTGTGGGGTCCCTAACCCTTAGGGCATGGTACTGGAACTGGTGAAGAGTTAGGGTACCAGTACTGGGTTAGAGTTAGGGTACCGATCCTGGTCCGTGGACCAAGGATTTAGGACCCTTGATTAGTGTATGCATTTCTTGCTGGGTACCAAGTGGCCCTCAGACTGGTACCAGAGGTCGGGGATCCCTGATTTATGTGACAGCCATCACATCAAAAAACGACGAGTTGGGGGACACTCAAAAGTGGCACGGAAGAGGCCCAAACCATAAGTTCATATATGACAAGTAAGAATGCATTGGCTTTTCATATTGGCTTTGCGCCGTCTTGCAACACATTACGAACATAAAGCATAAAGTATTGCATAACAGCGACGTAATCAACTAATTTGCATCGATTGCGTAAACACTTTACAACTGTCAACTTTTGCATATCAGAGGCTGCTTTTCTGTGCTTCAGAATCCAAAGAACTGCATTTGTTGTGTAAATGTTTAAAGAGTTACGAAAGTTGAAAAAAACACTGGCTCTGTGTTAAAGGGCTAATTTCAGAAAAAGACTTGTTAGCTACCACATTGTACCAAAAAGCCATTGCAAACACTATACCCTACACCATGAATAAATACATGTTTCGGGGGTCATAAAATGCCAATAAAATCATTAGAAAGTAATTTTATCAATATTATTATTGGAAACAAAGGGATACCTTTTGGCAACAAATGAATGGTCTTAAAGTGATCTATAAGGTAAACACGTAGAAATGTCCTCTTTTTGTGCCTTTTGATATGACTTCTACTTGTTCCTTGTTTTTTGTTTTTTTTCTGTGCCCTCTCAAGGTGTTTGCAAAAAAATGTTTTCTTTAATGTATTTATTCATACTATCCATATATTGTTTAATAACTCCAGTGCCTCACAAGGACACATCTATGAACACAGAAAGGAATTTAAGATTTTTTCTTCTTTTCCTCCCTAACTCCCAATGGTTCTACTTCCCGTCTGGCTTGCCATACAGACTACCAAGTGGTGTGCCAAGGGCAAACAATCCATCCTCATAAAGATGAGATGGAAAAGATGAGGCGTAGAGGGAGGAGAAGATCAGGCTGGCAATGAGGAGGGAGAACAGATTAAACTTGAGAGCGGAGGGAAGAGAAGGAAAAGTTCACGTGTGGCACACTTTTTTTGCGAATTGGAACACCTTAGTGCTATTGTTCCAAAGACACAGTTGTATCCGGAGCAGTGTTCAGACATGATTAATTAAACCTGACTGCAGTGGACAACTGTGTTTACACTCTGGAGGCTTTAAGGCGATTACTACCTGGAAAAAGTGGACAAGGTAAACAGAAGGACTTTTATTGATGGCTTCCAAATAAATGAAGCAGACTTGTTTCCGGGACTTTTCTTCAGAAACAGTAGACGTGAAGTCGACTTATTGTGTTTACAAACACTTCAGATGAAAGTTAAGTTTCTTCCTTTTTTATTAACATCTTTTAGACCGACCTTTAAAATGAGACGGGACTCATTTGCTGTATACTTTGACATGCTATTCCAATCCTAAGACGTTCATTTTTTTTTTTTTAACAGTTTGAGTTGAGGGTTGAATTTAAACTAATTTAAACGAGCTGATGCTGAAAATTAAGATACTTTGTCCAATCTTGAAATGGACAGATGGTGTACCAGTTTATTGGCGCCATCGCCATCTTCGCCTCTTTTGAGGTCAGTGAAACTCCTTATTTCACAAAGTCAGATACACAACACGTGTGAAGCCCCTGGACACTAGAAACGATTTCTAGAGTCTAATTGCCATCCCAGTGTTTAGTAATGATCCTTTTTCCAAATAGACGCTACTGTGTTGCAATGAATAAGGTGTCATGCAAACTATCTAGTCAATTCGAGGCTTCTGTCAAGCATGATGTATTATGTAAGTTAGCATTTCTGTTTTTTAAAGTGGCGATGAATTTGTCTTATATAAGCTCAATACATTGTCCTCGCCATCTTTTTTTTCTGCATCAGTTGCTTTCTAAGTAGCAATTGCATGTCAAAGTGAGACTTGACTTCTTCAACACATTCTCACTCCGAAATCATCACATGTTGACGTTTGGTTAAGAACCTCTCTACCTCTCTGCGTCACTTTTCATGTTTTGGGTGCCCCCAACTTGTCGTTTTTTTGACGTGCTGACTGTTCTCATTACATCATGGGTCCCCAACCTCCTGGCCGCAAACCGGAATAAGTCACGTACCAAGACGCGTAGCGCACTGGTACCCAAACCCAGTACCAGTACCCTAACACGACAACAGACCATATGCGGCATTGGTCCCAAACCGGTACCAGACTTTGTACGGGGCGCGAACTGGACGCAAACCAGTACTGGGTAAAGGTTAGGGTACCGGTACTGGGTTAGAGTACTTGTTCTGAACGCATCCCAAGGACCAGTGTCATCCGGTAAAGCATCCTTTACTGCATCCTGTACTATATCCGGTACCCTGTCTCGAGGGTTGCAGACCCTTGATTCTACAAACAGGCAGCACGTCAAAAAAGCGACGACTTGGGGACACCCAGAACACTAAAAATTGGCGAGGAGGGAGCCTTAGCCAACTGTCTATATCTGACGAGTTGAGGATGAGAATGTGTTGAACTTTTCTTGAAATAGAGAAGTAAATTTACCATAAAGAATACTCTTTTGTAGCTAGTATGTCACCATTGTGCATGAGTTGGAACTTTGTAAAGAAGCTTTATATTGAAAATAATTACTAAAAAGTAGCATGCAAGAACATTTTTTTTCTATAAAATACCATATTTTCCACACTATAGAGCAAATCGGACTTTGGTCTACTTTTTAACATGTCATATATAAGGCGCACTGCACTATGAGACCCATTAAGGTAGAAAGAAGAGTCTGAGATAAATCTGTCAGTGAGACAGAATGTATTAACTGCGTTCACAGTAACTCTAGAACTTGTGACATCCAAAACGTTAGCTACCTTAGAAGTGTTAGCCACGTATTCACAAAACCTGTGTCAGCAACACGTAAAAAAACAACCTGAAAGACTGGAACCAAATACTGTTGGGACTATGCTAACTCCCAGACTTGTTAATAACATTAAAAAAAACACATTCTGAGATTGCTACATGTTAGCGATGCTAGTCATGCAAGCATATTCATACTAACACCCAACCAAACATTACGAAAGAGCGTTGAGTACCATCAGTAAACACAACCATTTTTTTGCTTCATATGTGGAGATTTTTTTTTTTAAAATTGGTCTTTTTTATGATTTGACTCCTTCTGTCTCTTAAAGCTATTTCTAGGCTTTTAAGAGTCATTGAAGTTTGCAAGCACTTAAGGAAAATGCCTTTTTGACCACCATCTAGTGAGGCCTTGGAAAATGTTTGCACAGGGCACAGAACAGTGTTAACCCAGTCTTGCTTTCTTAAAACGTAGCGAATTGACAGGAGGAAAAAAAAAAAACTGCTGAACAATCACATGTAAGGCAGGTTTAGATCAAAAGCTCATACTGCTTTTAAAAAACATTTCTATTTAAATATAAAACCAAAAGACAACGGCTGCATGATGGTTTGCACTCTCAGCTCAGAACAAGAAGTCTTCGGTTTGAATTTTGGACTGTTGACCCCGCCTTCATCTAGCCGTAGCTGGAATTGGCTTCAGCAACCCTGTGACCCCAAAAGTGACATAAAGTATTACATATTAGCGCAAAGCTGCTTTTCTGTGCTTCAGAATCCATTGGCATTACGTTAGTTGTGAAAAGTGTTTAAGAGTTAAGGTAGTGGAGAGACTGAAAACACAAGAGCTAAAGCTCTGGTGTTAAAGGGTTAAACTGTAAGGGCTAAAATGACACTTTTCTTGTTTTATTGATCAGTCAAAGCACTTTTACACTACCGGCCATATTGACCTGTTATTTTCACACACGCATGCACAGACTAACAACATGTTCACAGTGAATGCCAAGAATAAAACTATGGATTAACCATCAAGAGAGAGCTGCTGAACCTCGGTTAACCCCAGCCTGAGCCCCCCCCCCCAGACTGATCTGCATTACTGTATTTTCAAAATATCTGCTGAAACTTTTCCTACTTGGCATTGTGCTATTCCTCTCAGATGTAAACCACTAACTGCCAAAAGCTCTGCTATTATGGAGGTGCTTACACTTCTTATCGATCAGTTTATTAAATGCATTTGAGCAGCTGGTTCTGGCACTTGCCTGCGCACTTAATTACAAAGGTAGTTGTAAGGATACTTTTGTTTTATACAGTAGTACACTGTGTTATGAGTTCATCTACGGTTATCTTTTACTTCATTTTAAGACCTACTAATGTACTGATGGTATATTTTTACATGTCGTTGTATCTAAATCTTTCTTAAAAAGTTCCTTTCTTCTTTTTTTTTTATGCACAATCATTAGAAAGTCGATGGCTCAAAATTTACACCTCCCCAGAGTACTGGACTTAAGTTACACTAAAGTCTCACACTTACAGCCTTACTCACATGCGTCTGTATCTGGTTTGCCCACTTTTTGACTGCAATAGCCTGCATCTTGCTGTAGAGATAGTTATAACTCAGGCTAAGGACTTATGGTTTGGGACTTGTTAAAGGTAAAAATTCTAAGACAAACTTGAGATCAATTTGAGACTCTTTTAAGACGGATTTGGGACGAGACATTTTTGGAAGAAAATTTTTTTCGTGTTAATGGTTTTTTTTTTTGTTTTGTTTTGTTTTTTTAAGCATTTTTGATGTTTTAGGGACATTAAAAGAGACTGCCTCTAACATTAATTTATTTGTTTTACAATCCCCTCAAGATTTATTGATAGTCTCTCTGACAATTTCACAGAATACAACAAAAAGGCAAATTTAGCTTAAACTCCTCATGTTTAGAAATAATTTGTCTGATTTTAGAGCAACATATTTTCTTACTTTTGTCTATTTTCTAAGACGAATACCATTAATGTAAGTATTTTTCCTATAAGCCTGTTGAACAGAGCTTGTATCTGTAGGATTTACCCACCAGGATGTCACGATTTACAGTTTAAAATTGCACCGTTTGTTACATAATTGAACCGAATTTTGGGGAAGTAAATTGTTGAACCCCATACTAATTATGTTTAAATATTCCGGATTTCTTTCTGCTCTGTTTGTGTCACTTTAACCAGATCAGCTTATTGATTTTATTTTTTTCTTGCTTTACTTCTTATTTCTTCGTTGACCTTCTCATCAATATTTTTATCAGTATTTTCATGATGCAATACAAATTTTGAGTAACAGCAATGGAAGATTTTTGCATTTGCAACAGAGACTAATTGTTGAGTTATACAAATCTAACTGCATTTGGAGTAAGTTTGGACCCACTGTATCATTGCTGCCCTTGATAAATATTGAATATTTCTATCAGAAATCAACTTATTGTGTGAAATGAAGAGTAAACGGGCTACAAACATACGCTTCTAGCAGTGTTATGCATTAATCTGCTCACAATTTTTCTAAACTCAAAATTGCTTTTACCTTGAGCATTTTTATATTTAATTTACCAACAGTTTTATAGTTTTATTTCATTGTTTTGAATGACGGGGGTCCACATAATGTGCATTGATGTCAGTAATTGTCAAAGCTGTGGAGGTATTTGAGGAGTTTCCACATAGAAGAGATGGACTTTCATCCTTGGAGGGCTTTGTTTGTTTTGTTTTTTTAATTATACTGAGCTTTTCAAATCTGCTTAGTCACTTTACTTTTATTGCATACTTTTTAAAAAGTTGAACTAATTGACTCCGGTAGAAAACCTTGCAGCGAAGGAGTGTATTGCAAATTGTTGTTGAGTTTCAACCTCCTTCCCCAGAGAAAGCGCAAACCATTGATTCAATTTAATAGTTTTAATTTAACAAAAAATGCACTCGGAAAGTAATTTAAAAAGGATAATTCATGCATTGTTATCAAACATAGTAACTGTAAGTCTTTCCTTCTGGTTGAGGGATTGAACTGGTTAAGCTACAGAATGAAAAGCAGTCCTGCACTCCCCAAGCAATCTGCCTTCCTCCGTTCCACCTCGGCTAGCACACTTGACTAACTGTCGTCCTGCACGCCACGGATAATTTTGCACAAATGCACACACACATTTTTTTATGCACTTCATTTCCCACTCAATGTCATAAATGCTCATAGAAAAAGCATAAAAATAGACATTGTATGTTTCTCTGTGCCGTTAGAGAACAATGCCTTAGTATCATGATAAACTTAAAACACACACGACAATCCTACGCTCCATTTTCAAGATGTTTCTTAAAGTGTCCGTATGGGCCTCAAGAGGCGGCTGCACCTCTCAACTAGTTACTGGCTGTTACGTAGCTTTCACAATTCTATTTCGTAGTTTACCTCAGTATAAAAACTAGTCATATTGTTAATGCAAATGGATTCTCAAACAATTTAAAATTTGTGATGTTCAGATTTTTAAGCCGTGGACCTTTTAAAAAGTGAGCCTGGACTTGCTTTATGTCTACTTTTTCTGAGCTTTTATAACAGCTTTTAAAGGTGCCTATTATTATATCCTCAATGTCAAACCAAGTACTTATGTAACTGCATTATTATTAGTCCTATGTAAAAGACTACACTTTTTCTTTTTTTTATTATTGAGAAATGAAAGAGAGGTTGAGTCAGAAGCGGATAATGGAACCAGCGTGGGGAAAAAAAGGTTTTGTTCTAACTTTAATTAATGGTCTGTGAAAAACTACAGACCTTTGTAAATGTCAGCAGCTGTCCTCAAATCATTTACCCGTCGAGCTCGTCTTGGGTCAGGCAGCAGAGAAGGAGAAGAAGGGAACTCCAGAGAAACTAAGGTTTATCTGGAAATGTCAACACCATTTCCAGCCCTGTTGCTTGGAGCTCAGTTTTGTTTCATTACAGTTTAAACTAAAGTTATATTTAAAAAAAAATGTGATAGTTAAAAAATATTTTGTATTTTTCCCTTTCACTAATTTGATCTCCATACATGGTCAGCAAATCAATACAAAAAAGATTCTACTAACTTCGTGGCGATATGATACAGTCCAGTTTTTTTTTTTATCTAAATGGAAACAATCTTAATATTTATTATTCATTTGGTTTTTAGAGTAATAAATAAAAATAATTTGACAAATATATATATTTTTTCTTACTTGAACTTTTCATTTTAGACAACATGAAACAAATGTTTTTTAAAACAATTTTTTTATTCTTGAGCTTAGAAAAAGTTTGTAATTTTGTTTATTATGATTATTTTAATTCAATTTCTTGAAGTGCTGAGTAAACACCATACTTTCACTCCCAATTGTCATATATAGACGTATGTTTTGGGCCCCCTGGCGTCTCATTTTGACGTTTTGGGTGTCCCCAACCCGTCATTTTGTATACATGCTGGCTGTTAAATAATTAGATCATGGGTCCCCAACCTAGCGGCTGGGTGGCTCAGTGGGCTCGGTGAAGGGCTGGCACGCAGGAGCCCTGGGTTCGGTTCCCAGGGTTCCCAGGGTTGTCCACTGATCCCCACCCAGATTGGGTCCTTACGACCCTTGACGCTGCTGCCTAACTGGGTCCCTGTGCCCCTCAAGTACAGGGTTGTGTCAGGAACAGTGGGTGCTGTTACGCTGTGGCGACCCCGAAAGGGATAAGCCGAAAGTGAAAGAAGATGGGTCCCCAACCTCCGGGCCCCAAACCGGTACTAGTCCGAGGGCCGCTTGGTACCGGGCCACAGACAGGGAAAAAATGCTTAAGCTGATCAAGGGTTCCCTACCCTCGGGACACGGATCTGTATTGGTACCGGACTGGTACCCTAACCTGGTACAGGTCCGTTACCGCGCCTGGTACTGTTTCCCGAAGGTTGGGGGCCCTTGATTTAATGGGAACAGCCAGCACATCAAAAAACGACAAGTTGGGGACACCCAAAACATCAAAAAGGGACGTAGCGGGGGCCCGAACCATATGCCCATATATGACGAGTGGGGAGTGAGAATGTGTAAGAATAAAAAGTTATCTTGTTGAGTGCAAACAACACACATCCCTCACTGTAGTTCACCTTCAGCCAAATGCAATTAACGCGAATTGGTAGAAGAGAGCATGTGATTGGACGTCTTTTTGTTTTCATCATATGTACAGAAAACGACAGTGGAGAGTCCAACTGGAAGAAAAACTGATTTGATACTTTTTTACCAACACAATCATATCTTTTTCCTTTATATTTTTCAATACTGAAGTTACTCTTAGTACTAGATTTTGTTTTAAATATATATGTATCATATTTTGTTGTACACATTTCGACCTATCCCATCAGGGGTTCCCACAGCAAATCAACTTACACTCCTTCACAAATACCCTTCCTGACAAAACAGTGTTTTTCATCTGTGCTGGGGACCAGCACAGGGAGACCCAGACTTGGGGCCCCTTGTGGCTACAAAGTGGGGCAGTAGTGTGAAAGGTCTTGCCTAAGGACCCAAACTGGATGAAGCGAAGTGCGCCTCAGGGAAGCAAACCCTGGCTTCCCGCGCTCCAACCCTACACCCAGCCAACTGAGCTATCCAGTCGCCACACACATCTGTTTCTGTATATTTATATATATATAATAGGACTTGAATAATATCAGTGTAATATGTAATAAAAACAAATTAATAGCAAGCTAACTAGCTAAAAGACACAATTGCTAAAAAAAAAATGCTACTTTTTTTCCGAGATAGAATGAGTTATTAAGCGATGCATGCAAAATGAGGGAATTCATAATTTGAAAAGACCAAAACAAATCTGCCAAACGATGTTAAAACACTTGTAATGAAGAGCAAACAATACCAGCATTTTGTTCTGAGGGGAGATTTTTATTGATTGTTTTAAGTAAAAAAAAAAATGTCACTTGTAATTTCTAATAAGTAATTTAGTAAAATAAGGAAATTTGATTGGAATTTATACCAATGTATTGATTTAGAGTTACTGCAGTGTGAATATTTTAATTATCTAATAAACCCCCTGAAGTTGTTGCTTATTGGCACATGCCACGCAAATCTGAGTTGGGAGTTTATTTTTGGAAAAACAAGCCTCGAAATGCAATCAGGCCAACGATCAGAACAAAGTGCGGTCTTGTCGAGCTGCCAGTACAAATGCTCAGAAAATTGGAGCTTTTACTACTTTATCTGGGCATCTGGTCACTTAAGATGTTTTATTTTGCCAACCCCAATATTTGTGGAACACTAAGCAACATTCTGCAGGAGACTCCATTTTCTGTGTTGAATGCAAGTCTTCTGTGGTCTTTTTTGCTAAACTCTCTTTATCTATTGTTTAAAGAGACTTTGGTCAGATAATGAAAAGATTGCTTTAACTGAAGGTTTTTATAAAAAAACAAAAAGAAAATGAGGATTTGTGTATTTTGTGAACTGTAAGTTGCTCATCATCATAAACAGCAGATGTAGAAAAATACATAATAAAAAAATATGTATATATATATATATATATATATATAAGTGCCACAAGAGTATAAAGCTGCATTCACACCGCCCTCGGCATCTGTGTTCAAGCAATCACTTTCAGTCTATGTAAACGCCTGTATGTGTAGATTTCAGGTTTTCGTATTCAAAAGTCATGCATTCACACATAACTCAGCACATTGTAAGACTGTTTTGGGGGTCTACGAACAAAACCCATTGCCATTGAATGTGAAACCAGATCAAACTTTGTCCAATCAGGGACTTGGATTTGGTAGATAGAGGAGAAATTAATAATTGTGGTTTGTGCCGTTCCAGTTGAGTTCCTCTCATTTACACAAAAGATACTTCGTGTATACAGTGTGTATATATATATATATATATATATATATATATATATATATATATATATATATATAATATACACACAGATACTTCCTACAGCTGATCATCATTCCTCTCCTTTCTAGAGCAACCCTCCACTCTTTCTAGATGTTCCTCTTCTTGGTTCCTGCTTTCACTAAATATGACAGTTTCATCTGCAAACATCATGATCACAGAGATTCCTGTCTAACCTTTTCTGTCAGTCTGTCCATTGCCACGGCAAACAAGGTTATCTTTGGTGAAGTTCCACCTTCACCTTGAATGCTTCTGTAACGTCTACATCATATCTCACCCCTGTCTTCCAGTTCTCATACATGTCCTAAACAAGTCCAATGTTCTTCTCCGCCACTCCAGACTTTCTCATCTGAACCACAGCTTTTTTCTCTGTGTCCAATATTTGGTTCTCTTTCTTGGTGTAACTCGCAAATGTTTACTTCTGTCCTCAACATTTACGACTCGATCCCATGACTCATCAGTTTTATTACTGACCACGTCTCCTCTATTCCTTAGGCATCTTCTCACCGTCCAGCATAGTCCTGTCAGAAATTCTGCTGCCATCTTTCCAAAACTATATCTACTTCAATGTCTTTTTTACTTCATCCTGTCGCATCTTTGCTACTTCCTGTTCCACAGAATCATATTCTTCCATCATGGGGTGCTTTTTTTTCATCGTCTTATGTGTTCACATAAAGAAAGGAAAAAGATAACCGCTCTGCACTTCCCTTAAAAGATCCTCCACTCCACCGTGATTAATTCCATACTTCCCAACAATTTATCATGACAAAACTTTTGCATTTCCTCCCCCTAAACTTTCTTTTAAAGCACACACTCAGGGCTTTGTAGCTCTCTCTGATGGATGACACTGTAGCCAGCAGTGTTTAAGAGAGACAAGGCCACCTCTGGTAAACAACTCTTTATAATCACCAGGCTGATTGAGTGCTGCTCCTGATGTGCCATGTGGCTCTGTTTGTGCCAAAACATTAAGAGGAGAGGCAGGAAAAAGTGGAGGCAATGAGAGAGCTTAATATGGTGGATGTAATTAAATAGCGCTCTATCCTATTTTTCAATTAATCCTGTGACATCCTTTTCTCATTGTTTTTCCCTCCCACTCTGCAGCCATCACTGACGACTCAAGTTCAATTTTGGGGCAATCTCCAAAAGTTTAAAGGCAAAGTTGTTGTGCTGAAAGATTTTTTAGAAGTTTGAGAGTGATCAGTCAAGGTTTTTTCCAAAACTTTGAGTAAATATGTCTTTTATAAAGCACTGTTGTAAATTAAGAACCTTTCACAGAGTGACCACAAGGGGTTTGTTACACAAGGAGATCAGTCTCTATTAACATGAATCTAAAATGGTCTAACTTTACCATAAAATCAAAGATTTTCCAAAAACATGTATTTGACAATGGTCAGTATTTATTTTTGTACCACACTGTTTTACTCTATAATTGACCTTGCAATCTGTGACATTTAAGGGTTTTACCTTTATTGGGTGTCTGACCTGTTTGTTTGACTCTTTTGCACTGGTGTAATTTCTGCTCAACATAGCAACAATCGTACAACAAAGGGTTTCTATTGAAACCAAAAGGCAGAGATGCTCAGAAGTCTCACATTGGTCAGGATCATGGATCATTTCTGAAGTCTAAACACCCATTTCCATCTTCTGTTAAATAACTTTGGGGTCACGAGAGCCAGAGCCTACCCCAGCTACTATTGGGCAAAAGTGGGGTACACCCTGGGCAAGTGGTCAGTCCATCACAAGGCAACACACACAGTTACACTTAGGGGCAGTTTTAGATCAGGAGAAAACACAAACGTTAACAAGGAGAACATGCACAGGGAAAGGATGTAGTTGGGGTTTGAACCAGGGTATTCTTGCTGTTTGGTAAGAGTGCTAACCACTACACCACAATGCAGCCCAGTCTGAACATTTAAATAAAAAATTATCAACATAGTCATAGTTTGAAAAAAACATGTCTTAATGACCAGAATTCTTTTTTTTATATGAATTTTTGGTACGACCCTTTTTCTCACACCATTGGCAGAATTTTTTGCCCTATTAAAGAAAATTTGTTGAATGGGCTAATACTTGTTTGACTTTTTTATAAAGAGCCTGTTTTTACAGTTTGCTGACATTGTTGTAATTTAAATTTTTTTGTTTTTTTTTCACGTGTGTCTTTTGACCAGGAAAGACATCCACAAGTCACAAAGAATGTCCTTAACCCTTCCGCTCTCTTTGGGGTCCACATGACTCTAACCACATATTGATGTGATTCCTTCCATGACAAATGTGGACAAAGGTGGACAGGATTTTATGTCTGTGATGGACATTAGTGAAACTCAAAAATCAATGATAAAAAAAAGTTCTTGTTGGGTCCAGATGACCCAACTTTTAATGTAAACAAGCTAAGGAGAACGGAAGGGTTAAATGATGTATTTGCTCAAAACAAAGATAAGCGAGGAGACTAGTTTAAAATCCAAAATCCTATTTACAATATTCATTCATTGAAAATAATATTGATATTCTACTTTTGTGTGCATAAGTGTGTTTTTTTTTGTTTTTTCAGGGTGACCTGGTAATGCACCCTATTCACTTGCTGCATCAATTCTCATCATTC
>NC_050534.1:6778355-6784371 GCF_002922805.2 Oryzias melastigma
AAAGATAGACATTTTTTAAATAAAAAAAGAAGAAAGAAAGAAGTTTTGAGCCTGTGCAGGGTCTTGAGCTTAGACACAGATATTGAATTTCAAATCTGAGTACTCTCATCTATGTTATGCAGGGCATAAACTCAGTCCTTCTTGCTTCTGGGCTTTTTGTTCAGGAATCTTGAACTTGTGATTAAAGAGCATTAACCTTTATAAATCTGGTTTTGCAGAGTTATTCTGCACTTTATTTTTCTTTTATAGAATTTATTGTATTAAAGTTTATCGCATGTATAGTTGCAGTTTGCAGCTTTTTTTCTTGCCAGTAGTTATAGAAAACCTCAGCAATCCCAGATATGTTGCAGTGTTTTATAATTTTTTTTAAATTATTTCTTTATTTTAATTTTAATGTTTTTTTTTGGAGGGGGGTTGTAATTGTTTTTTTGACATGCTGACTGTTCATAAAATCAATTGTCCCCAACCCTTGGGTCACGGTACCAGATGCCGTACCGGAAGTGGACTGATTCTGATTCTCAGGACGTGTCCAGGACTGGTACCCTATCCCTAACCCGAATAGGGTACCAGTTCTAACCCTAACCGGGTATCCTAACCCGGTTAAGGTGCCGGTACAGCATTCGGTTTACACCTGGTGCAGCATCTGGTACCGGTTTGAGTCCGGTACTGCATCTGGTTTCGGGTTAGGATTAGGATTCTTGTACCCAAACCAGCAACCTGTACCCTAATCCTAACCCGGTCCAGTATCCCGACGTGGAGCACATCTGTACCCAAACTGGGTATCGGTGCGCTTCATGTCCCAGTACTGAACTGGCTCCCATTCGTGGCCTGGAGGTTGGGGACCTGTGATTTAATGGGAACACCCAGCCCTTCAAAACACAACGAGTTGGGAACACCCAAAACATCAAACAGTGACATGTCGGGGTCCTTAACCAAACGTCAATATGTGATGACTTGGGAATGAGAATGTGTTGAATGATCTGGAAAACAGACATGAACGAGTCAAATATGTCACCGTTGTGGCCAGAAATAAGCTTCTGAACAGTCAAAAGGCCAAAAATATGAAAACGTTGCAGAAAGGGCCAGTCCTCTTACGGATTTCGACCAGAGACCCACTCCAAAAAAAAATCCTGCGTTTTTATCATGTTCTTGTATTATTTTCTCATGATTGAGGACATGTTTAAAGAAAATTGAGTATTTCTTTAATCAAATTGTCATGAATCAAGATCTGATGAAAAAACGTCATTCAAAAAACTTGTAGAATTGGCGTGCGACACGCTCCCTTCTCTGCATTCCAGAATCAATCAGTCAAAGGTTATCAAGTCAATAGTCAAATGCCTAGTAGTGGTGGGGGAAAAAATATATGATACTATGCATCGATTGCAATCCACAAATGATTCTAAAATTTTTAATGTATTTTTTAATAATTGAAAAATGAACATGATTTTAAGTAAAGGTTGCATTTATATTTGTGTCAGAATTGAATCGTTTCCTCCTGAATCGTACTTGAATTGTGAGGATCCTCAAAATTCCCACCTTGAATGCCTGGTGTTCGTAGCTTCGGTCTTCCTTGTTTAATCTGTGCCAGAGATTTGGTGAGCTTTCACATGTGCCAAATGAAAGAAGGAATGAAGGAAAAATTAGGTAAAGATATAGAAACCATGCTAGTCATATTCTAGTAACCAGTTTCCCCAAGAACATGACTTACATAAGTGTATTCAAACGCATTAATTCAGTGTTTCAGTGTAGAAAAGTTGCTCTGAACGGTTTAACAATGCCAAAAATGAGCATTAATTAAAACAGTTGACTGCCAAGCACTCCAGTTTAACATCTGCTTTTTTTATACACTGACTTAACAACAAAGGACCTCGTCTTACCATCCGGTGGAAGCTCTTACCTTCCTGTGCGCCTGTACCCTACTCCTAGATTAGCACCCACTGTTTGCCAGAGTGCCCATTTTGTGTAATTATATGAACTACAGCAAGCTAATGGCTCCAACAGAGCAGCGCCTAGACTCATTACACCTCGGGGTGATGCAAAAACACCATTACCGGCACCAGCATCCTGGAGAGTACGTGCACTTCAGGTGCCGCGCCATGCGCCATCTGCACATCTGTTCTCATGGAAGATGATTTCCAGAGCAGCGGTCCATGTTAAAGAAACTGAACCGATATCGTGGACACCTGTGGTGTTGACACAAAAACCAAGCGTTTCATCACATGGCCACATTTCTCCAGTCTTCATCTTATCTTCTTGGCAGCTTTAGTTGACATTGCAGAAATGGCACCTCAAACAACTTATTGTAAACACTTCAGTGAGCACCATCTCCCTCTAGAAGCATGCAGACTATTTAGCTCACAAAAAAAGAGTCTTGTCTGTTTTATCTGTGTCTTTATATATAGTACTTGTGTGGGTGTACTTGCTTCGTTGCGTCTATTACCACCTAGGGATTCAGCCACTGCATAAATAGTATTTGATAACATTTCCTTCTCTCTTTGTGTGAAACTCCAGCTCTTGGAATTTTCTTATCTCCATGCATCAATAATACAGGGCTGCATTTCTCAGCACCAGGTTGGTGTTTTATACCCAACAGCTTTGGGTTCACTCTTGCCCATTGTTTCACAAGGTTAAATAGTAACGTTTACTACAGGCTGTAAAAGACTTAGCTGTCCGTGCAGCCATTATTTGCTGTTTTCATTTCTGAAGAAAGACCCCGACTTTTCCGACAAACTGCTTTCCGATCTACATCATTGCCCACAAAGCGTAAAGTCCTGCCAAGCGTTGGCGATGAAGGCCTAATTGGGTTATTTTCCGATGCACAATGTACAACACCCATGAATGAGTGTCAATATTGTTATTGTAGGTTAAATAGATATTTATGCCTGAACAAGCACAAACAACCACGTTCAATTTACCCAGCCTTAGATTTCTGCATGACCTTTTAGTTGATCCGTCCCTACAGTATACCACGACTTGTGAAAAGGACGTACACGTCTATGCTCGCCAGGATTTCTCTCACTTTGAACTTTATTACTTTCTTCGTGGAATCACGCTTCTATTTCTGACACACAATAACATCCATTGCCTCACAGTCTGGACTGTTGCCACCCTGTTGAATGGACAGTAAGATACATGCAATTAAGCTGCGTTAACGTCACGAACTCGGCAGCAGTGAGAGCTACCAGTGCAGAAATGTACTTAACATGACACTCTTCTGTTACTGTGGTTGTGTGTGACAGAGCAGTCATGAGTGCACTTACTTTTGCGTCGCTTTAATGTTACTTGGAAAGCTCAAAGCAGCACTTGATTAGACAGTTGTTGATCCCAGCAATTAGCCCCCATAGTCGTTTCATAGAGAAGTAGCAGCACATGGTAATTTCTATTCCCGCTATAGTCCATCTCCATAATAGGGGATATGAGTGACAATGAGAACATTTTATATAGTTTAGGTATTATTGTAGAGAATTGACTTGATTTATCTGTTGATTGAGCTTTTTAATCAAATGCTAGTATTGTCCTTTTTATTGTTGATGAGAATATTGTTATTTTTTTAAATCAATGTTTAAAGGCTGCTGTTGATAAGTAACGCATCATAACTCTTCAAAGACGCCAAAAGTGTCGACCATTCTACTGAAACATGTGATATATGTCAAGTTAGTACATCTTTTCTTGTTTTATTACAGTTTCTAGCTAGTTTGTGTTAAATTCTCCCTATGTACAGATTTTTGATGGATAAATTGGAAGAATTGTATGTATTATGTCCTGATTGAGAGAGAAGTAAAACCTCTACTTTCTTGACTTTGATGAAGGAGGCGGCACTTTCAAGACTTGCTGCTGCTTTAGCCAGTATAGCTGTGAAATATGCATTAATGTGTATACTAAGTGGTAGCAAAAGGATCCTAAGAGTCTTTGGTTTAACTTTTAGGAAAGTGTAGAATTCCTGGTTATGGCTACCAACTACCCATAATTCTTATCTCTTTGTAGAGGACTGTATTACACAGTCATGTATGCTAATGGCCTCATTTGGACTCATCTGTGTGAAAGGTTTGGTGTGACCCGAGAATATTAAAGGCAGCTCAGTGGTCAGGTTCTGCCTCACTGAACATCACTCACATAATAGAGCCATGGTACAGTGAAACAAATACATAGGGGATCGTTGATGAGCCTGAGGCAACCAAGTAGAGTAATCAAGGATGAGAGATAGTGTTCATGATATTTTGCCACAGGCTTTAGAGACCACAGGCCCACTGCTCAGCCATCTAAGACTAGATTTTTTAGAGTAACCTGTGAAAATCTTCTTTTTTTGATTGTTTCTGTAGATCTGCTCCTAAGGTCTTGCTCCGTCATTTTTTGATCTATTTCAAAACCGCTCCCAGTGGTCTTTTAATTATGAATATACGTTTTTAGCCTGGAAAAAATGTGTGCTGTTTTTAAGGTCATAGTTTCTGTGGAGCGGTTCAAGATTTTTTGATTTTGGCTAAAACCATCATAATTAAAAGACCATTGGGAACGCTTTTACAATAGATTAAAAGATGATTGGAGTGGGACTTTAAGGTTCTCTGCCAACTTATTCAGAACCTGCTTTAAATAATCTTCAGATAAGAGTCTGAGGGACATGCAGCAGGTCAGCAGCAATTCAGATGTTTTATTGGTGTTTCATTCATTTCTTTTTTATGGCACCAATAAGAAAACAAAGCTCCCGACGCACCAAGTTACCCTCTCCTGTGCAAGTCTGTTAGCAGCTAGCAAATGTGCTGGATTTCAAATACGTGGGAGAGGGCAAGCGATGAAAAGGAGGAGAGCTGATAGTGCGACTCCGTTGAATACAGATGAGAGAAAGCCAAGTTGAATTCCGATCAGGCCGCTTCTTCGGGCTCATTCCATTTTCTGGCCCTCCGCTCTCCGAGGAGTAGAAGCCTTCAGAGGCCTTTTCCAAACCTGGGGGGACGTCACCTGGGCAAGTCAAAGTGCAGGCTTTCTTCTCAAAGGAGCTGCCCGTAGAGCGTAGAGCTTCGCTGCTAGAATTAATCAGCAGCCGGATCTTCTAATCGAGAAATTATGGAGCCTAGGACATAAGACGGACATTTTTTATTTATTTTTTTTTTTTAAGTTCCATCAAATTAATAAGTTGTGGCTACAAATAAATATTTTACAAGCACAAATTACCATTTGGTGGGCAAAAATTGGTATTTTGTACTTACAAAATGCCAATTGGAGCATACAATTTTTTATTTTATTGCGTCATATCAGTATTTTTGTGTCCAAAATGCAGTATTTTGTGGCCACAAATTGGCATTTTATCCCCATTTTATGAGCACAAGTTAGTATTTTGAGCGAACAAGCAAGTTGTAGGAACAAGTTTGTGTCTTAGTACCTTTAATTCCTACAACTAATTTGTAACCTCAAAGAACCAATTTGTGCATAAAATATTTAGTTGTGCACACAAATTGCTATCTTGTGTGTAAAAATACCTAATTTGTGTCCAGAAAATGCTAATAAAATGCCAATTTGTTGCCACAAAGCAATAAATTCTGGCCAAAAATTTCAAATTTCTGCCCATAAAAAACTAATTCTTGCTGACGAAATGTTAATTTGTGCGCACAAAATAATAATTTGTACCTACGAAATGCTAATTTATACCCCAAAATACTATATTGTACCCACAAAATGCTAATTCAGACGCACAAAATGCTAATCTGTACTTACGAAATGCTAATTTGTACCCACAGAAGGCAAATTTTTATCCCCGAATTGCTAATCTGTACCCTAAAAAAATATTAGTTTATACCCTTGAAAAGCTAATTTGTACCCATAAAATTCTAAATTATACACGCAAATGCTAATTTGTTCCCACAAAATGCTAATTTATACCCACAAAATGTAATTTGTGCACACAAATTGCAAGTTTGTGTGCACAGAATGCCAATGCAATGCTAATTTGTGGCCACAAAAATGTTTTTGTGCGTATAAAATAGAAACTTCCATTGACAAATTAGTGTTTTGTGCCTACAAAATA
>NC_050534.1:6784849-6801471 GCF_002922805.2 Oryzias melastigma
GCACAAAATGCTAATCTGTACTTATGAAATGCTAATTTGTACCCACAGAAGGCAAATTTTTATCCCCGATTTGCTAATCTGTACCCATAAAATATTAGTTTATACCCTTGAAAAGCTAATTTGTACCCATAAAATTCTAAATTATACGCGCAAATGCTAATTTGTTCCCACAAAATGTAATTTGTGCACACAAATTGCAAGTTTGTGTGCACAGAATGCCAATACAATGCTAATTTGTGGCCACAAAAATGTTTTTGTGCGTATAAAATAGAAACTTCCATTAACATATTAGTGTTTTGTGCCTACAAAATACTATTTTATACCCAAAAAATACAAATTTGTGGGAACTAAATGCTAATTTGTGTCTACAGAGTTTTAATTTTATGCCCACAAATTACAATTTGTGCCTAACAAATCCTAATTTATTCCTACAAAATCATATTTGTTGTCACAAAATGGTCATTTATGTCACAAATGCTAATATGTCCCCTTAAAATGCTAATAAAATGGAAATTTGTGTCCGCAAATAAATAATTTGTGGTAACTTATTATAATTTTTTTCTGTCATGTCCAGGGCTCCACAAGAAATAAAAAAAATATATGTAAAAATTCTTGTTGTATGTTGTGGAATAACCAGGCCATAGTTGTTGGCATTTTATTGACACTTCTGCCCAATCAGAATTTTTTTTTTCTTTTTCTGCGCTCCGATGGGGTTTTAGCGCATTTCAAAAGCCTACGGCTCCTAAAACTCAGTCAATATCATACTTACCAGCCACTCACTCTCAGCTTTGCCTAAAAAAACAAATAAAAAAATCAACTTTGGTCAAGGCTGATATTCAGCCAGCTTCACCTATAAGATATTCAGAAGACGGGAGGGAGGGAGGGGGCGAAGCAATGCCCTGTGTGTGCGGAGTCTGACTGGCAAAGCAGTTTTCAGTTTAATTAGTCCAAGTCAGCGTGCACTCTTCCATCTGCAAGCTGAATACAAATGCTTTTTGTTGAAAAGTCATCGGGGTCGTCTCTCCGACTCATTAAAAAACCGGCTCGGGAGGAAAAATTAATGGAGCCAAACACCTTTAGTTTAGCATGTAGGAGGGTAAACTAATGCAAAGAGTCTCACTGTGGTAAATATCTGCTTTAAGCTTTGTGAAATTGGACTTTCTCAGCTGCTGCAAAGACAGAGGAATAGGCCTATATGCCTGTAAATTTGGAGGCACTTTGAGTCGCTCAAGAGTTGAAACCACAGCTTGGTTTAAATGTTTTAGCCTGCGCTGATGCACTTCCTGTCAGGGTCGCATCCTTTTCCCAGATAGCTGCTCAGGAGGCAGATGAGCGCCGACACCATAACCCCAGAGGGGTTTGTCTTTCGATGCGATAATCAACACCACGATTGGTTGTAAACCCCGTTGTCACGGCAATGATTTCAGCCTTGATGATGAAAGCTCCTGGGACGCTCCTCCACAGCATGCATGTGCACTCACACACTCGTTGACTGGGCCCCACCGCTAACCAGCCTCATTCCCCTTCCAGGGAGAGGCATTAGCCGGCGAGATTGAACCTGAGCGGGTGTGAGACGGTGTGTTGCTGCTGTCTGTCGTCTTACTTAGCAAGTAATGTACAGAACGGGGAATCTGAGGAGCGGCTCCAGCTTCTCGCAATTGTGGCCGACACTTTATTCTTTCATTCTTACATTTTTGTTCCCAACAAACTTTACCCTTCCTGTCTTTTTGTCTCTTTCTTTTAGCTGTTATTTACCCCTCTGACTGATTTAATGACCTCTGTGTCACACAAATGCTCCACAGAGGCAAGAAGTGTTAAAGTCACACCGAACAAACTCAAAAGTGAATGGGATCGTGATTGCAACCGAGAACAAATTTTTTTCCCTTTGTCGACAAAAATTGAGCTTCCTTTGCAAGACGGCTGTAATCTCCCCTCGAGACGGGCTGCAAAACTTTTGAGTCAAAAATCTGCTTTGCAACAGAAATAAAGCCATTTGGCAAAGAAGACACTAAACGGACACCATCCTTGGGAGGTATTAGCGTCCATGTCCAACCAGAAGTAGGGCCCCTCACCAGGACTCAGAGAGATTTTATATCTCAGCTGGCCTTGGAGCATTTTAGAGAAAATAGTGTTTGAATTTGTACCAACCCCTCCCCAGATCTCGGATTGACCAAAACAAATGAGCATCTGAAACATTCTAGCTTGATGTGATCATGTCATACCACATTTATCCATCACACGTATTTACTATAAAAGTACTGGGCCAAGTGAGTTCAGCCACGGAAAACAGCTCACTTACTGGTCCAACCACTTGAAGTCAGTTCAGTTCCCATTTTTCTATGATACGGCCGTCGCCATGTTGGAACCAAACAACGTCAGTGATTGGTCCTAATCCATCTGAGCCAACATTTCAGCAGCCACTCTTGCAGTCAGAAGTGAGTTTGTTTGAAGTCCACATCCCTACAGCTTGAGAGTGGGCCACATGAAATCTGTCAAATGTTTTGAACATTTAATGTGAGACCACATATTTTTATTGAGGCATTTGATTGGTCAGTTTATAACTTGAATAACTTGCACCACAGAAAAAAAAAATAATGAAAAAAAAGACATGTTTAAATAAGGTATTGGAATAAAAATGGTTGTTCTGAAAAATATAAATATTGTGAAACAGCTGTTGATTTCTCTATAAAAGTATATGGGATTTTGGATTATTGGAAGCTTAGGTACTTGCTGTTTGGAACATGAGGGGGAGGGGTCACTCGGTCCAGTTCTGTCACACAGTCTATGTACACACCTCATTGATACCATTGTGGATACTACTATACCAGTCTCTAATGAACCAGTCTACTGCACCTGGCACAACTGAACCAGACTATACTAAACCAGAGTCTACTGAACCAGACTCTACTGAACTGGACTCCACTGAACCACAGTCTACTGAACCAGACTCTAATGAACCAGAGTCTACTGTACCAGGCAAAACTGAACCAGACTATATTGAACCAGTGTCTACTGAACCAGACTCTACTGAACCTGAGTCTACTGAACTGGACTCCACTAAACCAGACTCTACTGAACCGAAGTTTATTTAACCAGAGTCTACTTAACCAGGGTCTACTGAACCAGACTCTGCCGAACCAGAGTCTAATGAACCAGAGTCTACTGAATCAGACTTTACTAAACCAGAGTCTACTGAACCCGGCACTACTGAACCTGGCTCTACTGAACCAGACTCTACTTAACAAGACTCTACTGAACATGAGTCTACTGAACCGGAGTCTACGGAACCAGTCTACTTAACCAGACTCTACTTAACCAGGGTCTACTGAACCCGACTCTGCCGAACCAGAGTCTAATGAACCAGAGTCTAATCAGACTTTACTGAACCAGTCTACTGAACCCGGCACTACTGAACCTGGCTCTACTGAACCAGACTCTACCTAACTAGAGTCTACCGAACATGAGTATACCTAACCGGACTCTGCCAAACCACACTCTGCTGAACCACACACTACTGAACCACTCTCTGCAGAACCACACTCTACTGAATCACTCTCTGCAGAACAACACTCTACTGAACCACACTTTGCTAAACCACACTCTACTGAACCAGACTCTACTTAACTAGAGTCTACCGAACATGAGTATACCTAACCGGACTCTGCCAAACCCCACTCTGCTAAACCACACTCTACTGAACCAGACTGGAACCCACTTTTGTTCGACCATGGTCCACTTTATGGTTTCTATAAAGCTTCAATAAACAAAACATTAGTCGTGTAAAGTGTTGCATAACGGCGCAAACCTGCTTTTCTCTGTGACAGAACCAGCTATTTTATGCTGATAACTTAAACACTACACTACTGTAAAGTATTTTTGAAAATCAGCACAAGGATGATTTTTTTTTTCTTTTTGCTTCAGAATCTTCTGGAATTATGTTAACTGCATAAACGGTTGAAGAATGTCAACTCTTGAGCTAAAACTCTGACATCAAAGGGTTAAAGGTCTTCCAATTTATACTTATATCAGATTATCAAATATATAGCACCAAATTTCATCAGCACGAGAACTGCACAATCACATTCATTAAATGAACATTTTAATTAAAAGCACCAACAGGATACATTTCTGCTCCAACTTTTCTCTACTGGATAGCAAGAAGAAACCTAACTAGGTCACCTTTTTCTGTTGTATAAACCCGTTCTGTCCTCGTATGGCCCGATCTGTGCAGGAGCATCAGGACTGCGGGTGACCGTACACTTATTATTGATTCATCAGGTCCATTAAGATCTCTGTTAAGAAAGACCAGTCCATTCATGCCATGAAAAGTGACAAGAGGACTGTGAACAGATGATCATCCATGATTAATATGTGCAGATGTGTGGTGAAGGTGCAATTTCAGCGACACGTCGGCCTCATCAGGCATCCGATGTTGGATTACGGAAGGTTATAATGCTTGAATGTCATTAAAATCCTGTTTGATGTTGAAATCAACAATTTGGAGCGAATGTCTTTTTTATGCATATGTGTCATTTTGTTAAATTCACACTTTTCAGGTTTGTACGGTGGCCTTAAGGTTCAAATCGCTCCAACAAATCACTCAATGCAAAATTTCAGAAACCAGCGCACAATTCCTTCCAAAAATTAAACAAAAAAAATAAAAAAAAGTTTCAAAAAACATAAATAATGTCCATAAATCAAAATGAGGTTTAAAAGCAAAGCATAATGAAAAACTAGAAAAGGTAGATTCTTGGGGACATTGTTGATAGGACGACGTTTGGGTTTTTTTCAATGTTTGCATACTATTAAAAGTTTATGAGTAGTACACAGCATATCCAGGATCCATTCATACCAAATAACTTTCAGTTGAAACGATGGACAAAAGTCATCATCCAATCAGCAATGTCCTTTAGTACCTACTTTTTCTGGCTTCTTCTTTTGATCTTTTGTTTGTTTGTTTTTTTAACTGAAACTGGAAAAGTAGCTATTGTGGGACATCACTGACTGGATGATGACGTAGTATGGATGATGTGTTCCATACTAATCATAAAAAATTTGTATTAAAATGTCGTAATTGAAAATGCTTTCAAAAAATTATCAAAAATTTAAACTAAAAAGTCATTTCATTTCTTTTTTTTTTGGTAATGTCTTTTAGTTTCGGGAATTTTGTTTTTCTAAACTTTAATTTCTAAAGGATACGGTTGCTTTTTTTAATGATTTGTTTTGTTTATTTAGTTGTTGTGATCTCTAATGTGTTTTTGTAGGAAGTGATTTGCACTTCAGGGCCACCGTAGGTTTGTGCTTTTTTTCAATCTCCGCCCCTTCGGGTTCATGGTGATCAGCACATCTCCATCTTCCGTTCATTTCATCTGTGAATGTTTATCGTTTCTCTGCAGGGCTTGATGATCCTCCTACAAAACCTTCCCACCATGCACTGGGGCAATGAGGAAGTGAGTGTGCTGCTGGCGGAAGCTTACAGGTTGAAGTTCGCCTTTGCCGACGCGCCCAACCACTACAAGAGATGATTGGAGAGTCATCTGTCCGTGGACCTCCACATGGAGAAACCTTCCCCACCCCCATTTCCAATGGGCCTTTCAGCTAAGAGATTCAATGAGGAGATGTGGTGTAGCAACCTGAAGTGACAATGAGCCTTTTTTATTAACATTATTTCTTTCTGATCAGCTCTAAATGTTTTTTTTTTTTTTCCGTCACTGTGGGATTACGAGCTACACTCCCTAAAAAAATACATTATTTTTTACTTTTACAGCTGTGTTGGAAGAGGACAAATCTGAAGGAACATGACCTGATCCTGTTTCTCCTCACACCAGCACGGTGTTTTTCCGGGAACTGACTGCAGGAGAGCAGCATAAGGAGCAGGAAAAAGAAAAAAAAAAGAGAGGCCTCCTGAAGCTGCACTTCAGGAGGCCCGCATGAAATTAAAGAGCCGTCAGGAGAGAGTTTGACTGCGCGCAAGAGTCTCTTCATTTACCGTAGGACTACCTCAGAGCACACTTACACCTTTTTTGTATGCCACACGGAGGCTCGATCCCAGTCCCAATCAGAATTGATCACAAGAAACCATGCCTTGCTTTATCCACTTGAAGATCTTGCCTTATTTTTCCTGTTCGTTTATGTTTCATCTTTATGTCTCATTTCCATGAGTGCATACAGAGAAAACTCGATGGGATTCCTGTTGTATGAAGTGCAGGTGGAACGAAAGTTCAGTCTGAGTCTTTGTGAAAATCCTCCATAGGGCCGTCACTCCCTTTCATATGGATTCCTGTTGGATGAGGGCTTTCACTTTTTCAGTTCAGAGACGCACCCGATCTGTTCTGTTGGGTAAAGTGAATCCGCAGGAACATACCTGATACTCATTATTCACCAGAGTCAAGAAATTTCATTAAAACTTGAACCTTTCTGTGAATTTTAAAAGCGCATTGGTGTTAATTCATTATCAACATCTGCTTAAATAACAGAATTTAGGAGATAAACTCTAAAGGATGGAAGGTGAAACCGTTTTCAGAGATGGATCTATCCATAAAGGGTTCATTTCTATCAGTGGAGCTCCAGTTTTTAAAAAAAAAGTGGTTTGGTCATTGGCGCTGTGGTTGCCGGGACGCGTCGTTGACAGTCGTGTCATCAGATATTCACCGCATAACTCAAAGCAGTTAACATTCAGCCAGGATCCATTATTGTCACCTGAGCCGACAAAGACGGCGAGCGTAGGTGTGTGAAGGGGAGACGACGGCAGAGGGGTGGGGGAAGGGGGGTGTTACCTTGGATTTTTTTTCTTTTTTTTCGGAGAGCTGTCAGTCTTTGATCACACGCTGAGAATTTTTTTTTTTTAAACACAATCTGAACCAGTTATATGATGTTCTCAGAAAAATTGCAGCTTTTTTTTTTCTTTGTCTGTCCCCTTTTTTTGTGTAACATATTCAAGAACATCCATCATTTAGGGTTTTTATTTATACTAAAATATGTTTACATTTTTGAGCCTCTTAAGTTGTGCCTGAATCTGAAGGTGGTTCCATTTGTGGCTCCAAATGAACAAAAAGCTTCTAATCCAGGTGGATGAGCGTGAGCGTCCATGGCTGTCAGGCTCTAAAGCTGGTATGGTACTGCAACAATACTATTGGGGGAGGAGGGGGGTTATGTTGAAACACCAGGTGTGTTGATAAATTAACAAAGGTTTTAGATCTACACTTCTCAGATTGGTGGGTTTGTGTGGATCAGAAGGGATGTTTGCTGCTGAAGCGTTTTCTCCACCTTCGCTCGGACCTCCTGCATCCTCTCTTTGTTAGTTATAATCGGCTTTTATTTAAAGATTAAAAGCTGGAGTGGCAACAGCAGCTACAAGCGACAGTTGGTGTCCAAAGTGACGTTGCCTTAATGGACAGTCTCACACTGAGAACCTTAAGGGGAGTCAAAGATGTCCGGACCCACAACTGGTTTGAAAGAATGTCTTTTTTTTTTTTTTTCTCCCACTTTTACTGTAATGTCTTATGAAGCAGTTTGCCTTTAACAGCAGTCAGCCGCCACGTGTCTGACCGTTTAATGAGGAAGTATCATCTCCAAGGCTTTTTCAGACATTCCTGGGACCTTACAGTGGGTTTTCCTCAACTATCCCTTCCAGAAGCTTCTTCTTTTTTTTTTTTTTTAAATAAATGTAATATTTGGACCCCCTAATCCCAAACGGTTCTTTGCCTCAGATTAAGTAAAAAATATTGATTTTGTTGGAGTCAGGAATGCTTGTTCTTGGTTTAAAGACATGTACAGAAACAATCTGTAAATACAAATTGTAAATAAACCCTGTACATGATAAAAAGTGCTTTGAATTTGATGTCATGTGGTGATTATTTTTGTAATGGACCATAGCAGTTCTGGACTGCAAGGACCAGATTGTTCTTCTTTCGTACTGCACTTTTGACTGAAAACTTGACCCCCACCACATACTCAAAAACTTATCAAAATTTTCACACACCTAGTACCCAAGTGAACAACTCCCATCCCCCACCCCAACCCCCACAGAAACAAAAGGTAAAACCATTAAAAAAAATGAGTTGGGCCAAAATCTACAATGGTGCGCCAAAAATATTTTAAAATCCATGAATGAAACCAAAAAACACATGTCGGGATATGCAAAAGTAGTTTTGAAATTACTATGTGATGGCCACAGAACCTACGGCTTGGCGGCCATTTTGTGGCAAAAAGTGAAATTTTTCACAATTTGGGGAAAACTTTTATTCGAACAATCTTCATGAAATTTCACACACATGCCACCAGGTTAAGTCTATAACCGCAACTGAAGCTTTGTTGACCTTTGACCTCAAGTAAAGGCTGCAATCTTGGTTAAAGAAAAAAAATTACCATTTGGCCCTCCCAAATTATATGGTTTTCTGATTATATGATTTTCACATTTTCCCATAATATTGGGTGAAAACAACAAAACTTGTTGCAGCAATCTTTATGGTATTTCCCGCCAGCTAAGTCTAAACCAAAACTAAAAGTTTTGATGACCTTTGACCTTGAGAAGAGGCAGCCATCTTAAATTTCACAAAAAAGGACACTCATATTGCCAGTTAATATTTAAACTCCTCCTAGGGATTTCACCTTCATCACATTAGTGAATGATTGGAAAGCTACTTGTTGCTGGCATATTTTTTACAGGAATATTATTAAAATGTAATAAATGAATCTTTGGCTTAAGCTGAACAAAAATATATAACTTTCAATATGACTACATAAGGAGTACATAAACTTCCGTTGCTAGGGATATCCAACAATTTTCTTTCGCTGATTCTTCTAAAAATTACATAGTCCTTTTTGTCAGTCCCAGGTGACCAAAACATAAAATGGTTGCTATGGAGATAAAACCAACAGAAAGCCAGCCATTTTGAAAAAAGTGTTATTGGGTTTTTTTCTGAATTTTACATGTGCAGTTCTAGACCAGGCTCACTTACTACTTGTTTTTGTCATGAAACTGCACTGCAGTTCCCAGTTTTCTACATATGATGGTAGACTGAACAGATGCTGTGTTTCAGATGTGAGCTGCAACACGAGTCTGCGGTGGCGATATCTGCATCCTGGTGAGCCCACAGCCAAGGGCCACACTCTGACAAAAACCAGGCAGGAGCAATGAATGAACGAGCAGAAGAAAAGCAAACGTGTGTGTGCGAGTCAAAGCGGCGGCTTAATGTGCAAGTATGAGTTGTGTTCATACGGAGAGTCTAACAGGTAAACACTTCTCGTCTGATCCCTGCGGAGGACAAGCAGCGGCTCGGTTAATGAGACTCTCCTTGTGTGTCTATGCGCGCTTCAAAGAACAGGAAGGAAGAAGAGAGACGACACAGAAGAAGAGTGAGGATGCATTCGCTTGCACATGTGAGTATGTGGCAGTGTGTGTGTGGAGCCCACATTCAAAGCCAACCCCCCCCCCATCGTTGCTCTCGTTAGGCTGACTGATGTTCGCACAGTCAGCCAATTATGGAGTGCCGGTCACTCAGGACTCCAGTCACTTTATGGGAAATTAAAAATACATTAAAGCAACAATGGTCGCAGCGAGGCTTCAGCGGCTGCGCATGCGCGCCGGGCCGCGGACGGAGAGCGAAAGATGGAAGAGGTGCCAACGATGAAGCAGCTGGAGCTCACTGCGCAGTTAAAGAGATGCCGCACAATGATTACAATAATCAACTCTTCCTTTTTTCTTTTTTTTTCCCATCTCTGCAGTTTTCCCCATATTTTAGCTGTTTGATTTATGAACTACGCAGCATTTTACCACCACGTACCATGCATCTATCAGTTCGTCACTGCAGCATTTTACAGTAAAAAAAAAAAAAAATAGAATTTAAGGATTTTTAAATAGAATTCTGACTGATTGTAAACCATAGACCTTGATATGCATACTGAGGCTGTCTGCATAAAAACCTTCAGGGTGCTCCTGAGCGCGATGGGGTAAAAAAGCAAAACAGAACTGACAATTATGAGTCAGAAAATGACTTCCAAAATGTTCCAGTGTGCAAACCGCACACACAACTCATGCTGGTTTTGAAATAGGAATCTACGCTGTAATAAAGTGCTGTGAGTTTGCAAAATTTGGAGAAAGAGAAAGAAATTGAATAAATTCATTTTACAATTTGAAGCTATCAACTATACACTTATATATAGAAAAGGATACATCTTTATTGTTTTTACAAAGGGAAACTTGTTGCCATAGCTCTATTTAAAAAAAAAGGTGTTAGATATTAAATTAATTAAAGCGAATATTATGCAGCCATGGTTTTATGCAGAAAATGATGACGAGGATTGTCTATGATGGATTCCAATTTCACCAATTGCAGTTACAGGCTTTAGGGGACATTCCAGAATGGATGTTTATTTTTCTTCTCCTTCCTTGTCTTCACGCAGATAAGTATCTACCAATTAGAAAACCAGATCGATTAGAAGTATCAATAAGAGGAGTAGTTTACAAAAAAATCTTCATGATACCAGCCCACAGACGCTAACCCTTGGGATGCAGACCAGTACCACGTCCTGAGGGTCGGGGACCCGTGGTTTCAAGAAACGATGAGTTAGGAACACCCAAAAGCCTATACCTAACTAAATTTAACTTGTATACACTTGTATACTTCGAGCTGTCAATTTAAAAGTCATTAAAGTCAAGATGTAAAAATGAGCTGCAGGAATAAAAACAAAGAGCGGCAGCTTTCAAAGCACGATTACATGAAAAAAAGAAGTTCAGATTCAAGCAGCGATTCAGGGCAGGGATCCAAACACAAACAAGTCACTATGATTTAAATGTTATTTCCGTAAATACAGGTCAATAACACTTCAAGAGGGCCAGCGTGTCTCCATGGATTACTGTCATCTATTATCGTAAAACAGTTTGCTCTACGCAGTGAGATTAAAAAACACACAGGGAGGGGGTTAACAGGCTGAGTGATGCTATTATCAACCATGATACTGATAATATTATGAAAGGAGCTCTTAGAAAATGTCTGCCATCACTTCATGATTCATTTTTTTTTTACTTCTGTGCCTTTTGGCTGCTCTCTTTAGGGTCACCATATCTTCCACCTACATCTACCCTTCTCCTCTGCATCCTCCTCGCTCACACCATCCACCCTTCACCACATCCTCTGTGGTCCTCCTCTAGTCCTCTTCCTACAGCTCCAACCTCTAGTTTTTCTTCCAGAAATGCACTAAGAAGACCCCAATGATCACCCCAATTAGCCCCGTTTTTACGTTAGAGAAGAAGAAACAAACCCGCCTAGACTGATAATCCAAAAATCCAGGAGCTCTTTATTTTTAGACTAGCAAAAAAGAGAAGAATGTGACACGGCTGTCAGGACATTTTCACTGGTCTTAAAAAGCCTTCAAACGTACCTGCTGACTGAATGACCGTCCATGTCCTGCTTCATTCACAACTCAGTGGTCTGGTGATGGAGTGTCTATCCTGAAACTGGAAGGTTGTGGGTTTAAATCCACGGTAGTCGTACTAAAGACAAAAAATGCCTCCCTGCTTGACACTCAGCTTTAAGAGGTTGGGTAGCAGCTGTGTCGGCAACTCACCCCTCCCCAAGGGATGGGTCAAATCCAGAGAACAAATTTTACTCAGAAGTGGGACAACTAATCAGACTTTAACTTTAAGATGGACACATTTTTCCAGATCCCTGATAAACTCTACATGTCTTTAAAGCCAAAGTACAATTACTCACACCAAGTTAAGGATATTCACATTACTGTTTTTCCAATTTAGACTGAATTGTATTGACATATGGAAAAGTTTCCTAAGAATGAATGAGAAAAAACACAATTTTCATCCTTTTATTGGTCCCAAATATTTAGTCAAAAGCAAGGATAGCCCCAAATACCAATAGATGATCATGTCAGTGGTAGGTATTTCCACTATTTGCTACAATGACGGCTTGACAGTGACGTCTCATGTTCCTCACCAGCCTCATGATGTTGTTCTGAGGGGTTTCACTCTTCCACAAGTACCATGTGCAGTTCTACAGGTCACTTTGGGGTGCGGAAAGATCATCCAGTCGCTGCTCCTGCTGGTCCCAGACGTGCTCTATTGTGTTCAGGTTAGAGGTCATTGCTGGTCATACCCTATGAGCAACTCCTACTTCCTGTAGTCGAGGTGTGGTAATTCTGGTGCAATGTGGTGGCACATTACCATCAATGGGGCTGGTAGAATAGGAGGATGATGATGGTTCTATGACATCTCTGAGGTAAAAACTTGTTCTAACGAGACCATCTACACGAACCAAATTGGTTTTGCTCTGATTGGTAATGCCTGCCCAGACTGTTGCGCCAAATGAACCCTTTGGACTGTGTTGACTGCGATTTATAACTCACCTCGCCCTCTCCAGCAACGCAGAAGACCATCATTTCTGTGCAAGATGAATCGACACTCATCAATCAACAGGACGGTAGACCGTTGGTCCATTGTCCAGGTCTTGTGGTCCTGTTCCCACTGCCTATTGGTGTCAGTGGAGTCCCCTACATTCAAGTCAAAGCTTGTTAATGGTTTGTCTGGAAACCCTTGTACCCTCACATCTGGTAAATGGGTCTGCAGCTGTGTGGTATATGCTAAACCGTGTTTGAGTGCATATATCCTTAGGTACTGGTCATGGTTGTGGTCTTTCACTGGTGGGGCTCCACTCCTAGGTCTATCACAAACTCGGTCAGTAGTTCTGTGTCTTGACACAAGTCTGCTGATGATACTTTGAGAGAAGTTCACCTGCAACATCTGACTTCCTACTGTCAACACGGAGGCACTTTGTCCCTGTTCGCATTTTCTCGGCCTTTAAAGGGTAACCAGGCCCTAAATCTACCTTTTTTGGGGGCTGTTGACTTGTATAAATGAGGCTTTAAAAGGGCTGTCTATTGGTCAAAGCCACATTTTTGATAAATCAAGATAAACTTGTTTAATTCTTGAAAATATCGTGAAAACCCATCTGTGTGCTGGGTGCCCTACAGGTTGAAATCAGGTATTACAGTTGAATTTTGTGATTGGTCAAACAATGTAAGTATCAGAAGTCCCACGTCATGATCTGCAGCTCCAGTAATGATAACAGTCCTGTTCCCAAACGCCAAATTTTTGGTACCGGCTGTGGTGTCAGCCTCCAACTTCCCTATTTGGTTACCCTTTAAGCAACGTTGTGAGGTCATTAAATGCTTGAATTGAATTGATTAGAATTTTGGGGGTTTTGGCACGAAAAATGTAAAAAAATATTTATATATATATATATATATATATATATAGATAGATAGATCGATCGATCTATATATTCAGTGAGACCCATGTGTGAAAAATACAAAATGAAAAACACAATTACCTCCCTATCGCCAAAATCTGTGAAGTGAAACAAACATTGTATATACGATATCCGCTAATTTTATGACAATATTCATAACGTATTGTGAGTAGTGTATTTCCTTATGTTCCTGGAATTCTAATATGTTATCACCCAGTTCTTTTTTTGCTGACTTTTGACTTCACTTGGAAGTCACTTCTAATAAAAGCTTCTGCCAAAAGACTAAATGTTTAAGTATTGGTGGAAATGTTTCCTGTTAACAAGCACATAACTTGGATGTAAAAGGAAATAATGAATAAAAAAAACTTTAATGGTGTAAAGCAGAGTTTAACATCTGTTTTAAGAGAAAAATTGGGGATAGTGACGGCAGCTGAAAGACTCTCTGCTAAGATCCCGAGCAGTTTATTTCCAAGGTTTAATTGGAAGTCTATTTAAAGACTGCACTTCCCTTGAACTCTCCCTGCAAAGAGCCGATCTGCCCCTTAATTTTCCAAGTCATATTTTAAATCGGTGTCTCCGATGAACTGTGCAGCAACTTTGACATGTCACCTCTAACTTCCAGCAGGTAAGAGCTTCTTACTGTCAGTGCCGAGGATTTCTGCAGGTGCTGAATATTTATCCTCACCTTTCCCGCAATCAGAGCAGGACTTAAAGCTCAAGAGGCTTTCTGGCTGCTTGCTCATCACATCCAGCTTGAGCCAGGCTGAGCTCCTATCAGATCGACTGCACGTCAACTCGTCACCGCTAACAGCATCCCGGTGACCGAATTGACAAGTCTTTAGACGGGTGTCACTCCGAATGCATCCTCTGACTCATCCAGCTCAGGCAGATATTAGCTCCGCATGAAAAAGTACAGCAGTGATTCATTTCAAACAGTCCTGACTACATTACTTTGTCATATTTTTTGCATTTTACTCCAGAGGATGTTATGCTGCTGCTACATTAGTCTTCTTTTTCTGAAATGAGCTCAAACATGTCAGCGAATCCTTCCCTGACTAATCTGCTTTTAACCTAACAGACGTCGCTGTCATGACCGGTACGACAGTGACACATCGTTACAGCTTTTCAACATTAAATGTGACCAAATTTAACTGATATTGTTGCTAATTCTGATTGTCAAAAACTGCCTATAATTACTTTATTTTGAGTTTCCACACAAAGAGACACTCTATTAATCAAATAACAAAAACAAACTATCCAATTTGGAGTTGAGAAATGCAGCTTCAGCCAGCTGTCGCTGTGCTGTGTAAGCTAGCATGTCATTTCAGAATAGATTCAGAAGTCAAGAAATTTCTAAGATGTTATTGAGTTTTAAACATTTCAAAATATGTTTTTTTTCCCAAAATTTTTGCCAAACTTTTCTCCAAATCTAAATAAATCAAGCCTTTTAAACTTGTGTCTCAGCTTGATTTAATTTGGCTCTTTCATTTTTTTATCTGGTTGTTGCTCTTGGTGGATACTTTATCAGTTGAATTTTACAAAGGTTAAAAGCGGACTGTTGGTAAATTTAGAATAGAAAAGAAAAAACACTCATGTGGCAAACAAATCCAAAGTAAACTCTAATTAACCGGAGCAATCCAAAAGAAAATTTGACATTATTAATAACGAGTCCCTGGAAAACTGTATAAAATAAACTATATAAAATACAAATTATTTGGGAAACTCCTCTTTTCAAAATATTCTCCCGACATAACATTCCCTCTGGATTAATCCAGCGTCCTCGTCTACGGGATCCTCTATGAATTTACAAACTATTTTGGTTTCTGCGTGGTGGAAACGTGACGTCTCTAATGTCAATGTTCTCAAAATGTTCATGAGGGAGTTCTATTTGAACATTCTTCACCTTAAGAAGGGGCGGAGACCGCAGATAACTTGACGTTTCCTGAAGGAATCCAACTCCAGACCAGGTTACGTTCACAGACTCAGTTGCCGTGGTGATTGATTCTGAGTTCAGCTTAACCCGCTTCTTGAAACGGGTTTGGTTTCACCCACTTTCACAGGTTTAAGTTATCTCTGTTTCTGAAAATGAAAACTCAGAGTTTTGCTGAATTTGGAGTTCACAAACTCAGTTTCAACAAAAACCGCTTCTTGAAACGGGCCCCTAATTTTTTCCAGTTGTAGATGTTTCTTAATGTCTCGCATTAGTTCTGAAAGGGTGGGGGCCTTTTTGGTTTCCAAAACATACGTGCTAAAGAAGACGGTTGTTGTTTACATCAACCACAGGAAGAACACACTGAGGGGAACATTCGTGACAGTTTCAACTTGGATAAATGGAATTTGTGTAAAACCTTAAACTGGACCTTTTCACTCATTTTTACACATAAATCACTGCTTACTTATGCTTTCTATAAGTTTGTGAATCATAGTCAGAAATGTTTTTAGAGGAAATGTGTGTTTTTTAGGTAAATGTTTTGTTTCAATAATGTTGTTTAAAGTATTAGTACTAGTATTTGAGGTGCCAGATCAAGGAGATGACGGGTCCCATCCTGTGCTGTCTCTGCAGGGGAAGACCTCGACCCAGATCAGTAAAATGAGATGAAGAAGCTGATGGAGAAGTTGAAGGGGGTATTCTACTCCCAGGAGTAGACCACTCCTTCACCATGGTTGGTTGAGGCCACTGCAGCACTGGTCCATTGCTCCGCCTCCAGCACTGATCACATAGCCCAGGAAAGAAGTTGAAGTTTTATGGAACGCACATTTCTCTCCATTAGCCTACAGTCCATGAATGATCAGTTGGTTCAGCATCTGCTGGACGTGGGAGATGTGCTGCTTGAAGGTGTCAGAAAAGACCAGGATGTCTTCTATGTAGATGATGACACATCGCTGCAGCAGGTCTCGGAAGACGTTCTTCACGAAAACCTGGAAAACAGAGGGGACACTGCAGAGAGCAAAGACCAGATACTCATAATATCCAGAGATGGTAGAAAAGCTGATCCTCCATTCATCTGCTGGATGAGGTTGTACGTGCTTCTTAGATCTGCTCCTGACAGTGACCAGAGGGGGAGTAAGAGCTCTGACATGTATATATGTGTATATATATATATATATATATAGTTTTTGCTCTCACACACCCCTCTGCATTTATCCGGACTTGGGACCGGCACAAGAGAACACTGGATTGTGTTCCCTTGTGGTTGCATTACATGTATTAAGCAATTAATGAAATAATTCGTCATTGAATTGATTCATTCATTCCCACCACTTTTTACCATATTTTTTACATAAACCCATTCGTAGATCAATCTAATATCATCCATTCTAACCATACACCCATTCATCCTGTTCATTCACTCATTAGTG
>NC_050534.1:6809375-6833070 GCF_002922805.2 Oryzias melastigma
GAATGATCTATTGGAAACACTTCTATATCAGAATGATCTATTGGAAACACTTCTATACCAGAATGACCTATTGAAAACACTTTTATACCAAAATGATCTATTGGAAACACTTCTATACCAGAATAATCTATTGAAAACACTTCTATATCAGGACGATCTATTAAAAAAACTTCTATATCAGGACGATCTATTAAAAAAACTTCTTTGCCAGAATGATTTATTTTCAACACTTCTATGCCAGATTGATCTATTGGAAACACTTCTATACCATAATGATCTATTGAAACCACTTCTATACCAGAATGATCTATTGGAAACACTTCTATATCGGAACAATCTATTAAAAACACTTTTATACCAGAATGATCTATTGGAAACACTTCTATACCAGAATGATCTATTGAAAACACTTCTATATCAGAATGATCTATTGGAAACACTTCTATACCAGAATGATCTATTGGAAACACTTCTATACCAGAATGATCTATTGAAAACACTTCTATATCAGGACGATCTATTAAAAAAACTTCTATGCCAGAAAGATTTTTTTTAACACTTCTATACCAAAATGATCTATTGAAACCATTTCTATACCAGAATGATCTATTGGAAACACTTCTATACCAGAATGATCTATTGGAAACACTTCTATATCAGAATGATCTATTGGAAACACTTCTATATCGGAACAATCTATTGAAAACACTTTTATACCAGAATGATCTATTGGAAACACTTCTATACCAGAAGGATCTATTGGAAACACTTCTATACCAGAATGATGTATTGGAAACACTTCTGTACCAGAATGACCTATTGGAAACACTTCTATACCAGAATGATCTATTGGAAACACTTCTATATCAGAATGATCTATTGGAAACACTTCTATACCAGAATGATCTATTGAAAACACTTCTATATCAGGACGATCTATTAAAAAAACTTCTATATCAGGACGATCTATTAAAAAAACTTCTTTGCCAGAATGATTTATTTTCAACACTTCTATGCCAGATTGATCTATTGGAAACACTTCTATACCATAATGATCTATTGAAACCACTTCTATACCAGAATGATCTATTGGAAACACTTCTATATCGGAACAATCTATTAAAAACACTTTTATACCAGAATAATCTATTGGAAACACTTTTATACCAGAATGATCTATTAAAAACACTTCTATATCAGGATGATCTATTTAAAAAAACTTCTATGCCAGAATGATTTATTGGAAACATTTCTATACCAGAATGATCTATTGGAAACACTTCTATATCAGAATGATCTAGGGAGTCTTTCCATACTTGAACATCAGGGCGGCGCTCCTGAGCAGTACGACACAAAAGCAACAGATACAAACTATCATTTCTCCAAACATCTGTTGCTATACTCAAGTCGTCTAAGTTATTTATATGTACTTATTAGAAATAGATATTCATATTTTTAACTATCACTGTAATAACAGTTTTTATCTTAATGGCTGTTTTGTACTTTGGTTTTGGACTTGTGACTTTATGGATTTTAGATCATTTAATTGTTTTTTTTGTTTTAAATGTATTTTAAAATGTTTGACATTGAGTCACTGTGCAAAAAAAACCTCTTTCTAGACGTGCTAAGTCTGGCACAGGACTTTTAATATCCTACATGTTTTTCTTCATGTCTTATGTTCTTAAGATGATGTTGTTTGCCGTTACACTGGAACTTGTACAGAGTTGTGTTTGTGTGAATGTAGTCATGCAGCCACAGGCACTGTGAATCCAAGACACATTTCCTTCAGGAGAATAAAGTACATTCGATTTCAATCTAAACAAAGACCTTTTATGGCAGAACATTCTAGAGAAAACAGTTCTATATCCCAGAAGCATCAGTTGCATATCCTTCTATACTAGAATGAAAATCACTTCTGTACGAAGCAAACCCTAGAAGATATTACTACACCAGAATAATCAGACCAAAATATTCCCATAGTTAAACAACCAAAAACAGAAATACAATTCTATACCAGAAATGTTCTGATAAAATACTTCTATAATCAGAGACTCTTCTTTACCAAACATAGAAAGTCCTCTTGTAGGAACTAGTTTGATAGGAAACAGAAACACTGACCACCATCAGTTCCTGTCCGTCCATTAAAGTTGCTCTCATCCATTCAATGCCTCATTGGCACTTCTTACACTAAGAGCATACATTTCAGACCAGAATCCTTTAAAAACGTGAACACAGGGTTTGAACTCTCGTACATCTGGACGTGTGCACGGATAAGTGTGCGTGTTCCCTTCCTGCGTCCGAGTGTGGGAGCGCGCTCGTCCTCCATCAGTCAGGCCACCGAGCTGCTGCGTCAGCTGAAACGGCGGCCGACCCCTCTGGCCTACAGCGAAGTGACTGCAGAGATAAAGACAGTGTGCGATGACACACTCAGGATGTGTAATTAAGTGGCGTGTGTGAAGGATGGCGCGTGTAGCGCTGCGCTAATGTTATCGTAGCGTTACATTTGGCAGCTTTACCCGTTCAGCTCTGCTAAATGGACGGCAGATCTATTCATGTGTTGATGGGAAATACTTTTAATGGCCTCTTTCAAATGCTTTGAGGTTAAAATAATAATAATAATAAGATCATTTTCTTCAACTTATTCCTGCATAGTAGTAATGAGGAGCTCAGCTGTCTGTTTCACTCAGTATTTGTGCATTGTTAGATAAATAGACTTTGTTTATCTGAGCTGGAGTTACAGTTAAAATATGAGAATTGAGAAGTTTTCCTGGCTATTTTTTTAACTTTTAATTTACTTTTAGCAGCAATACCTCTCTTTGAGGTGTTGTAGCAAAGGGACAGAGATTGACATTACCTCACGTTCTGAACAGGAAGTGCCCACTCAAATCCCATCAAATTCTATAGAGAAATAAAGAACGATTACTCCGTCAAATGTTTCTAACGTTCAACAAATATGTCAATCAAACAATCGTCAATCAAACATTCAAAACGTTTGATTGACTGATTTTCCTCAGCCTGTTTTTGAGGGTGTGTCCTTCAAAGACTGCAGTCTACGTAGGCCAGATCCTTTGTAAGGCGTGTGTTAAGGGCTGTGAATTTGGACGACCTAGTCCAGGGGTGTGCAAACTACGGCCCGGGGGGCATATGCGGCCCGTTAAACTATTTAATCCGGCCTACCAGAGTAGAATACATTTTATTGATAATCCAAATTGTAGAATCTCATTGTTTCAGGTGTGTACTCATATGTGGTGTGACATTTTTATTTTTTTTTCTCTGAAGTTCATGTGTAATTCTACGGAGACCCAAAAGGGACATCAAAATGCAAAAAAAAAAAAAAAATTGAAGTAGAAAATATTGTTGTTGTTTTTGGTTAGTAACTGGTGTACAACAGATACTAAATACTAAGAAAAAAATATGTAAAAATATAAGTAAAAAAAAATAATTTTTTTGTTAGTACCTGATTTGCACCAGATAGTATTTTTTTTTCTTACTTCAATTTTGGATTTTTTTTTTTTTACTTCTTTTTTTTTCTTACTTTAATGTCCCTTTAGTGGCTCCGTAGATTTCTGAGTCAGAGACTCACAACATTTCTGAGTTTGTTTTTCTCATCTCATTTGTGCAGTTAGTGCTAAAATGAAAAAAAAAAATCACACTGTTTAAATAAAAATTCTAAAGGTTCTGTTTTTAAATTTATTATAATTTAATCAACTTTAGCATGCTTTTGTCTATATTCCATGTTATTTAAATCTCTTATGAGGCGGATTACCAACACATCTGCATCTGGTCTGACCTTTCTGTCAGATTTTAGAACCCTCTATGGCCCAAAAATGAAAACGTTTTAAAGTAATTCCACCTTTTACACAGTGTTAATTTCGTTGACGAAAAATTTTCGTCATCGTCTTCGTCAACGACACTATTTACCCAACGAAAACGAAACAAAAACTCCCGCCTAGACACGAAAACTTTAACTAAATTGACAGACTTTTTTCGTCAACGAATAAAAGGAGATGGAAATGCTCTTCGAAGACGACATCCAATCATAATGACTGCTGGTGGAGGAGGGCGGGAGCCAATGCAGAGCGATCCAATCAGAACACAGAGCCCTGCAGCCCACCTGGGAAGACGCTAATTCAATGAATTGTGTCTGTGATAGAGGTGAAAAATGTCTAATTCAGGTAGAAACAGAGAAGTACATATAGGGACAAATGTTATATTAAAGACGACCCTCAACAAGACGTTGTGTGGAGCGACATCACAGGCAAAAACACCAGAAAACCTGAGGCGACGTTTGCAGACAAGCCAGCCTGAAATCCACGCAAAGGTAAACATACAAACACGATTATTTCCAGCGTATTGTGCTGAATCCGAATTCTCCCTCCACCCTTCAAAACTGTTATTGCATTTTAAAGAGAAGGATTATCTGACATAGTTGTTTTAAGGGGTTACTCTCGCCAAGCTAATTAGCACCGGTACTGCGCGGTGGAGAAGCGCTTTTCTTCACGCGGGTGAAGCTCTGAAGCTCAGAGGTTTACATTTAAATGTAAGTCTGGCTTTATTGTTTTAGCATGACATTTGTAAAGTTATAAATCGATGTTGTTGTGTATTTCCGATCGCTAGCAGCCCCGCTGCTTCTTCAGATCAATCAGTCAACGTTTTAATCTCCAACGCCATCACGTCTTACATGACAACAGCGCCCTCTATTGGCCGGCGGTGGTATTACAGTTCACCACAGACATGCTGGTCAAGCACAAATAACATGCTCACAGGTGTCCTGGACAGCTTACTCCCCAGTGAATGTTTTTTAATGCATTTTTACACTTGACTACCTCCTCAATACTATTTTTTTTTATGTTCGGACATTTATAATAAGACTGGTGTTACACATATTTACATGTGACTAGCACAGAATGTGATGGAAATTCATGTTTTGTCCACATGTAATACGTGCAGCCAGGATCCCGTTGTTGCATTACCGGCACGCATTTTAAGTTTGTGCAAGGCTGGATTTTTTTTGTTGGTCGCACGTATTTAAAATGAAACTTTTAAGTTAAAGTCCCATTAACTGTCATGCTCCTAAATGTATGAAATGTGTTCTCCACATTTGACCCATCCCCTGGTGGAGCCGTGAGCTGCAGAGACAGCAGCATTCAGGAAACATTTGCTTGTTTAACCTTAACGTTAACCATAATCCTAACCTTAACCCTTTACTCTGGGTCAGTGCGACTGAGAAAAAAGGTTTTTTACAAGTTTTTTGAAAATTACTTGTGAATAGACACTTTCTTATTGGAAATGGGATGGAATTATAATGATATATATATTTATATATATATATATTTTTTTTAATGTGTTTTAAGTTGTTGAAGCTGAATTTGCAGAAATGACAAGTTTGGAAAGCAAAGTAAAGTAAAATGTTTTTTTTTACAAATTAGTAAAATCTTTGCATGTTATTCGTATGATTATACTTAGTAAATTTAATTAAAATGCATTATCTTTATTCTATATTTTTGTCGACTAAATATCTACTGTAATTTAGTCGACTAAAATATGACTAAAATTAATAGAATCAATATGACTAAATTGCGACTAAAACTAAACCTTATTTTAGTCAAAAGACTATGACTAAAACTAAATTAAAATTCTCTGTCAAAATTTAACACTGCTTTTACATTGGCGAACGTCCTGTCCCCTTTTTTTCTTTATCAGTGCATGATCAAAAGAAAGTCAAACGTGACATTTTCTGTCAGTGGATTCAACTTTTTACTACTCTTAACCTCAGTTATCTGACATGTTAAAAATCTAAACATAAATGTCTAAACGTACTTAAAACAAATTGATTAAAGTGTTAGAAATGTTCTTTCAAAGCCAAAGATCCACGATGGAGAGATAAAAGAGCTTTATGTGGCTCAGGTTGCAGTGTAGACTTAAAACAAGCTTACTCCTGATTGGCAAGAGGGTTGCCATAGAAACATAGACTCAAACCAACATGGACTAATCCCTGTCCGATGTCCGTATCACGTCAAATGGGGACTGAATTGACTTTATTCAGTTGGAGACAGAAGTAAACCTTTGTTATTGGGTGATGTCACACTCACTCTGTCCAGTTCTCATATACAGTCAATGCTTAAAGGGTAACCAAACAGGGCAGTCGGATGCTGACTCAGCTTTAAAAAAGCCAAAAAATCAAGGGGGTGGGGCTATTGAGGCCAAACAGAGCGGTGGAGGTGTGGCTTGGATCGGTGATTGACATTTAGGTTAGCTTTATGTAGCGTATGTTGGGTCTTTAATATGGAGAGTGGTTTGTCATTCTTATGTTCAATTAAAAAACAAATAAAATATGGCGAGTGGTACCGGGCAAAGTGATGGTCAAGACACTTTTTTTACAAAGTCCGACAGCGGGGGTGTCGGTGCAGCCAAGGGTTTGCAGGTCCGAAGGAGACTGAGATCATAGCTAATAAAGGCTAACGTTTTAAACAAAGAATCCCGAGTGAAACGTTCACCATCAAATCCTTCACCAGGATGGTGTTTGCTGGATTCAATGCCCACTACACTCAAGTTGTGTTCCCTAACTTCCAAGTCCATCGGAAAGTTGTGTAAATCGGTAGATTTGACAACTGAAACCAATACATCTAGCTAAGAGTCATGCTAACGCTAACGACCGACAGCATCAAAGATGGGCGGGGCTTTTATCCTGGAGCTGCAGAACACGATGACCGTAAACTTCAGGGACTTACAGCAGTTCTACCAAAAAAACCCCAGAAATGATCAGTTTCTAGGTGAACTGCACCTGTTTTCTTCTTGTTTTCCTAATTTAGTTGGTTTCAACAATTAAATATTAAAAAAAAACCTCAACCTTTTATAGTAAAGTGGATACAAATTATTTTTTTCTGCAACATACAGAAGAATCCAACCCAAATCTTCTGGTCTGATCTAGTCTTCATAAACCGATTGTTTACCACCTTTTCTGCATCGCTGGAATATGAAACAAGCTTGAGCGTAAATCCAACAACGACAGAGCAGAGCAGCGACTCCTGTCTGCTCGTGTAGCGCTCCGTTTGGACACTCCGGGCTGTTTGCTTCTCTGACAAACTACAGGAGCCATTAGTGGGCAACAAGCCTGTTCAGGAGGCGATGTGTTGTTTTCAAGATGACAACCTGGCTGCACCCCATCTCCACACTTTCTCCTGTCACAATAGATCTTCTTTTTTTTACACTTTTGAAAGAAGAGAGGTACACAAAAAACTCCAAAAGCTTCTTGAGTTTTGTTTTCTCACTTTAGTGGATCGTCTGGAGCTTGATTTCACCTTTTTCCATTAGAGCAGAATGAAAGGAGCTTAAAGTCAGAGGATTCTGAAGGATGGAGAAACTAGGCCTTTGTGTACTTTTTACTTTTGAGGTCAAATTTATGTAAAAATGTGAACAATTTTTCCAGCACATGCACCCAGAGGTCATAGAAGGTCGTAGACAGGTGCATCTTAAAACTAGTTCCTTGAAAAAATACACAAATCTGTACAATGTGTCCGTCCTACTTCCGACAGAAAAAAAAGTCTGTAATTTCTGACATTTAGTTTACACCACTAGCGTTTCCTTCATAGATTTGCCCATTTTTTGTCAGCAGGAAATCTGTATCCACCTGTAAGGGCAGTTGTGACTATGAAATTGGTGTAAACACTGAAATACTTTCAGTTTAGTGCAGGTGTCTGCAATCTCAAACACTAAAAGAGTCATTTACTCTCGTTTCTTGCAGACCAGAACCCAATGAGTGCCACAAAGTCACACTTTATCGTTAAAAAATGCAAAATATTTAGGATTTTTGTCAAGAATACATTGATTTATAACCGTAACTTAAATATTACAGTAATTAAATTACAACATATGTTTTAAAATAAAATAAAACCACCCTGTGTCAATAAAGGAGCTCCTGCTGAAGCGGCTTTACTGCAATTACTAATACAAGAAGGTCAAACATTATATTTTTTATCATTAGGATTTTGGTGTGCCTCCCTAATTTTTTTTCCTTTTACTTTCAAATATAAACAACATTTTCGTAGAATCTATTTATCAAAAAACAACTTAAAACATTTAGAATAAACTGAGCTTTTTTGTCATTCTCTAAGATGTGAGGCACAAAACACATAACTCTAAATCATTTTTAACCATTTTAAACTACATTTATTAAAAACTTAAGCCACTTTAGTGTTATTTACCAAAATAAAACAACATTTGGAGACTTTTATGTGACCAACTATTAATTAAAAACACAAATATTTCTGACAGTACATGAAACTTTTTGCATAGTTGTTTGTCATGTTAAAAATCAAAGTAGAAATGATTAAACTTAAATAACAAATCTATTATGTATGCAATCATAAGCATTGTTCATTAAAGGTAAACAGCTACAATAAAGGGATAAAAGAGCCTCATGGAACTCTGGAGCCACAGGTTGCAGTCTCTTGGTTTAGTGGGTTTAAGGATTTTTAGCTGACAAAGTTTTGGTTATTTGTTGCTTTGAGCCGTTTTATCTTTCAGTTTGTAGGTTTGACACTAAATTGTGTCATTTTTCCATAAAATGTTGCTTTTCAGTCATTATGATCAGATTTACTCTTTAACTTGAACTGTATTTCATTTTTTTATATTCTTTTGTCTTTGAACGCGAATTAAAAACTTCAAAATAGATTTTTTTAGTTTCATTAATTTTCCGAATGATCCCTATCGCATGCTGATATATTTCAAATTTTGATGAAAAATGTTTCCCTTGAAGACTTTGAACTACTTTCAACGACCAATGAGAGGCTGTATGTCTTTGTGTTGCCTTCACCAACAGTTGGGATAGGCTCCAGCATCTCCACGACCAATGGTACAGAAAATGGATCGAGGAACAACAACACGTTGAAAGATAACGGTCAATACTTGCAGTTTGTTTTCCTGCCTTTGAGTACTCTAGAAATCCATTTCTGATGCATTTTTTCCACCTTGACTCACCTCATAAATCATCAAGAGTGCTGCATGTACTGTTTTCCAAAGAAAAGACGGGAGTATCTGTGAAAAACCTACTTTCTCATGTGTGTATTTTTACATTTATAGAATCTTTAATGTTTGTTTATTAGGAGGAATAAGACTTTTAGAGGCAAAATCGATTCGTTTCTTAGAGTTAAAAGTTTTTGAGTTTTGACTCATTAAAAAACTCACTAATGTGTTTTTCATGTTTATTGACTTTCTCTGCTTTGTCAACTTTTTTTCTACTATCCTCAGTCTTCTATGCAGCTCCTGGCTGACTGCAGGAGAGACTGCTTTCCAACACCTGGTTGAAATATTTCAGAATAAAACATCTCTTAACAGAAGGAATCAAAGTGCTAACACCTCTCTTTTATTGATGTCATCCTGCACGGTGGAGGTAGTTCATGTGTGTTGAAACACTTTAAGACCTCACTCCGCACAATCCTATTTAACTTTTTTTTATTGCTCTTCATGCATACCTAACCAAAGCTATGGTACGAATGTCAAAGTGGTGCAAATCTGGTGAACGCCGTGTGTGTAGAACGCCATCCAATAGCGTATGCAACCACTGGAACAAACCGATGTGACCATCAGACTGGGCTAGAAACAGGTAGGATATAAAAAAAATATAATTTGTGGAGAAAAAGACTTTAATAAGTTGAAATCTACCTTTTTCTAAAATAAAAATATTCAATTTGGTTATCATTAAGATTACAAAGTGAAAGTTTAAACAGATTTAAATCCTAATTTGGTGTTAGAATACAATAGAAAATAGTCAAAGTGGTAAAAAAAAAAAGAAAAAAAAAAGATCCTTCTAAACTGTTTATAAGAAACACCGTTCTAACATATTGTCTCAGTCTATATAAGTTCATGATAACACTTGAATTCAAACTAAGCATCTTGAAACATTTATACTCCCTTCAACGCTGCTGTGTAAAGGTTCATGTTTAGGTGATTTCCTCATGAGTTGTGGAATTGTTTATAACGTCTGATACTGCTTACTTTATAGCTTACAATAGTGTATACACTGTCTTAAGAATGCTGTCACTACACCCTATTATCTGTAAGTGGAGATTATTTGATCAAATGAACCTTGAAAACACAAAAACCTGATAGTCAGTAAATGACTTATCTTTCCATACGTCTTCAGGATAAAGCAATGCGAGTTTTCTTTTGACTTTGTGTGAAAACTGGGACTCTTTCATTCATATGCCTGTAATATAAAATAATGATTCATCTTTAGTTCTTTGGCCGTCCAGTATATCAGCCTCTACAATGATGGAGACTCACTTTTAAGTACATTTATTGCTGTAGCAGTACTTTCAGAGATATTCTGCAGTGTCGTGATGCTGTGAATTATGAGGCAATGTGCTGTTTGAGTAAAAAACCCGACTGGAATTAGTCAAAAATTTTTTTTTTACTTTTCCAACAGCTGAGAAAACTACTAAGAGGGATAGTGCCTGGTCATCCTCACACCAACACCTCCGCTGAAGACCCCCCGACACCAGCACGGTATGGCAGATAGAAGAAATACGCCCACCAGGTGAGTACTTCAGTCACTCACACCAGGGCCAGCAGGACCCCCACAGGTCCCCACCAAAGCCAGAAGGAGGGGAGGCACAGAAGCACCGAGAGTGCTTCAGCCCAGCCAGAAGGAATAGACTCCTGCCGCGCCAAGCGGCCCAGCATGGGGCCCCACCCCTGGAGGCCCCCCTCGCAGCTCCAGGCGAGCAGTCCATCACCACCCTGGAGTTCTGGACCCCCCCACCACCACCCAAAACCCATGGCACGAGCCAGGGCCCCCACGGGAGACCACGCTCTAGGCAACCACCTGCCCATTCTGAGGGAGGTCTAGGTCCATCCTCGCCCAGGAGGAGGACGCCCAAGAGAAGTGGAGATCCCAAAGAGTGATGTAAATATGACCCAACCAGGCTTACCCACTGTTGAAATTTTGGAGAGGCACAGCACTCGAGGGCAAGGACCATCAGGGACACGGACACCCCCGGGCTCAGACGTGATCCCCGGCTCATGGTCTTGCCAGAGAAGCTTCCCCTTACGTTACCAAGGCCTTGGCTCCCCTCGCCAGGGATGGGGTAGGGGACAGAAGCTCCCTTGTGCAATGTATGTGTCTTTTTGTGTGTGTTAGAGTGGATATCGTCGTGGTAATGAGTTCATTTGATAATTAAACAGCAGGATAGAAGTCATTGTTTTTGGAACAAAAGCAAAAGGATGAAGGTACCCAAAAAGCAGAAAAATTTCGACTTATACGTTATAAGCCTCTTTCAGGTGCAGTAGCTGGTGACTCGGCCCCTCCCACATTCGAATAGCCACATGTAACCCTGCTGTGGTTTTGCGCGGTTACTGTCTCTTTAATACCTGCTGGCTCGCGCTTAAATGCAGCGGACGCGCACTTTCGGTGACGTGCACTTCCGGTAATGACACACGCGTCAGAGGGAGCTGAGCTGTTTTTCCAGCAGGTACGTCCTAATATAAAGTGTCCTAACAGCGATTTTGTTTTTTTTGATCAGTAGTTAAAAGAAACTACTTTCTCTATAGATCAATTAACCATTTAGGCGAAGCTGAAACGCCGTGGCGGAGCGCGGGGATTTGTTTGGCTAATCAGCTGGTGAGTTATTTACAATTGAGATCAGCTGATGCGGGCATCAGCTGATCTCAATTGCTTTTTCGTTCATTGTTTTTGCATATGAAATGGCTACAGTCTATGCAAATTGTAGTTTTTATTTATTTATTTATTTTCTTCCTTTGAACTGACTACATTTAAAGGAAATTGTTGATCACGTACATGAAATTATATAAATTGATATGAAATGATGTGAATTTGTATGAAATGAATTTAATGTGATGAAATGCATTCAAATGAAACTAATATGAATCTAGATTCTAATGTGATTAAGAATTATTTAATGGGTGTGATTTCAAGTCAACATTTTTGGAATTAAGTTTCTATTGGAATATTTTGGATTGGTTCAAATTTTTTATATATATATAAGGAATTGTGATTTTGAGACTGTAAATTTAATACTGGTCCTGTCCATACAGGCCAGGTCTCTAACTCCTGGGGTTTCCAACACAGAGTTTCACACGATGACGAGCTACATGGAGCCCAAAGAGCGTACCACCACTCCCACAGAGCGGTAGGAGAAACTGTCCCACCTGTATAAGGAGTTCCACTCTATAAACTAGAAGTTCAGAACTGATTCCTTTGGCTGGCGACCTCAGGACTATTTATATTCTTCTATGAAGGAAAAACATCCCTCATAAAAGGAAAGGACATTGTAACATATTATACATTCTGTACAGATTCTGCTGTTGTCACTGTAGAATATATACACATGGTTATAGTTTAATTTTGTCTTGTGTTTCTTTTACATTCATATTTCCTCCCTGAGACGAACCTCTAGTCCAACAACCTGACACTAAACTTGTTTATGCTACACACAGAATACCCTGTTTATTTTCAATCTTCTTTAGATGCAGTTAGAGAAGTGAGAATTATTATTTGCTTAACAATATTCTGATTAAAATCAACAATGTAATCTATTCATAGTCATTCTGTTAATGAGTTTCAGTTTGTCACATAGTATGAAACTGATTCTGAGCTTCTAAAGACAGTGTCAGAGGACACAACATGTCTGGTGTGATGATCTTAAATCAAATCAATAAAGGATTATAATTATTACACAGCTCAGGGCTAACGATTTGGCTTGGAGGGACATAAAATGCATTGGTTATTTCTTCAACACAATTCTTAGGTTATTCATATTTTTGTGTTAATTTTTGGAGAAATTATAATTTTGGAGGCTTTAATTGAATCCAATCTATGTTTTATTTTTCTGAGTTAAACCAACTCCTGCAAAAAGTTAGTTCCTTGGAGTCATAGTTAAGAAAGACTCAACTTGAGTTATTTTTAACTGTAATTTTTTTAGTGTGAAATAAAAGCAGCTCGAAATGAATGTCTGATGAGGCTAATGCAGATTGGTTGCTGTAACTTTGGTTGTTTTGTTTTTTCCACATTTAAATCTAAAAGCCTAAAAAAGAACGAAACAATGTCTCAGCAGGTTCATTCGTCGATCCGTTTCCCCAACAATAAGAGGTGCGCCACAACATCCTCATGTCCCTCATAAGAATCATTTTATGCCCCAACATATAAAATGATTCCACTATCTGATGCTTCCGCCCCGCGAACTCTCAGTGCACTCCAGCGTTTGACCTGAATGACGCGGTTGACAACTTTGTCTTGCTTGACCCATGTGACTGCAGGCATCACTGTGATAATACATAAAAGTGCTGACGGACTCAGTTGCTTCGCTGATGTTTGACCTCCACTTCCAAATTCTGTCTGTCAAGTGAAGATCAGCATGAGCAACAAGGTTGCTAGCTGTGCTCTGACACATCGGTGATACTTTTTTTTTATTTTTTTTTTTGAGACAAATCACTTTCATGTTTTTTCTGTCATCTGAACCCCTGATTACTCTACATGCACTCAAAATCTTAAGGATTGGTGCTGTTGGAAGACTTCTAGTTCAGTCGTTTAGAGAAAATGCCACTCAATTACCTCCAAAATGGGGGTCTATAAGCAGAAGAGGAGTATATTTCTCACACCGATATGGAATTACTCTAGTATTCAAAGAAAGAGGGAAGTCTGGTCTCACATTGACCAGAACTGACACAGATTGGTGGCAGAAAGAGATAAATTAAAATATTCTTTTAGATAAGCGAGGTTAGGCGACATTTCAATCTTTAGGCTTTTTGCGGACATCTCTAAGTAACAGGACTTTCCACAGGACCCATTGGTTTAGTTACAATTTTGTCCTTGTTTTGGCAGGCTATGACATCACAGATCTGTGGCCTTTTGAAAATGGGCCAACAGGTGGGACAAACAAGCCTAACAGTTGTTGAAAAATGCATATCAAGACTGTTTTACAACCTAAAATTTGACAATCAACTGTCAGTCAAAAGGATTTCCCTCCATTTGTTCTCAATACCGATCGTAAATGTCAACCCAGTCTGGTTGACATTAGCTAAACCATTCTTTCTTAGACTCAGTTTCTGGATTCAGCTTTTTACACACTGTTAAATATCTACTGATTTAGATTAGTTATCAATGTGAAAAATCACTATTGATCATATACTTCAATGAAAATGTCATATTTGTTGCCTATAAGGTTGATGTTCTAGAGGTAAATAAAAAAAATATCACGAAAATAGGAACACACAAAAGCTTGTGCTTTCATGACAACGCAACTGCAAAAGTGAAGAAAATGCTGCTGTAGAAATATGCAAATGGTATAAGATTGTGGTAGATATATATACTGTCATAGAAAAACAAACAAACACCAGGAGGTTAAAGGAGGAGATGAAAATGAATTTGGTAATTGCTATTGAAAGTCACATTCTCAGCAGGTTGCCAAGATACACATTAAAGCCCAAGTCACGGAATGTTCCTGAAACGTAATTTAAAGCCTGAGTAGTGATATATACCCCTTTAACAGATGCTTTTATAGCCTTTGAGGAGCTAATAATCCAGCGCCTCACCTAGAATGATCAGGACTCTCACATCTGTCAGTACAAATCTGACTGCTAAGAAAACAGGCAAACAATTGAAATGAATGGAATCACAGAATCCCATGGTCCAAAAGTCTCATGTATGTGGTTTAATGTTGGTGTGATCATTTGCTGAATCACATGGATCAGGGTTCTGGTTCACTTGATCTAAGCGATCAGTTGCACCAGGGAGAATGTTTCCACACAAAAAAATGAGCAGGACAGAAACCATTGACCAAGACTTTGTTGCCAAGTTGGACCTATCATGACCTTTTGAGGTTGAATTGATTTAGTATGTTTCTTCTAGAATCTAGAGCAGGGGTGTCTACCATGGCTTCCTGCTGGTTTTCCAGAGACCCTGCCTTATCCACGGTGGCGGTCTTGGTACAGATGTCGCTATTGATATTGCTGAAAAGACGTAATGAATATTTTTTTCCCTTGTCTGTGCCACCCTGGGCGACCGCCCATGTCACCCCTACCCAAAACCGCCACTGCTCATCTGCTTCTGATTACCTGGATCAGGTGTGTTTAGCCAATAAGAAGTTTCAATGACAGGTTAGTTGGAAAACATGCAGGACACTGGCCCTCGAGGTCTGAGTTTGGACACATTAATACTGTATGATAATGTGTTAATAAATGTGTTAATAAAGCTTGCTAGGGAATCTTATTGTAAAGTGTTACCAAGATTACCTTTAAATTTAGTTAATTTAGTGCCGTGTTAATTGTCGAGCTGCAGTGAAGAAGTCTTCGTCTTACAGTTACATCACTCACACTTCAAATGATGCTCTTAAACTAAAGAATAGAATGAGAAAAGCCTGACCTTCACCGAGAAGCATTTCATTCTCCTTTAATAACAACTCGGAGACTTATGATATTAAATTACTTTTATTCAAGCATGTATATAAGAAAAAAAGAGTCATAGTTTCATCTTGATAATTGAGCCAAGTGCTTTGGAAGCCAGATTCATCGGAGCGTTCTCCAGAAAAACTGGTGTGATTTGCTCATTTCGAAATACTGACTACATTTTCTGATTTTATGGTTTATTATGAAATATAAAAGGAGGATTATTTCCAACTTTTTTTTTTTTTGCTAATTGTCAAACTGGAGTGTGACACCGGCTAATCCATCACTGTATGCGCATATTTTATTCCTTACATGAAAGTTTAAGAGGTTTTTCTTGTAAAGAAGCAGATTTATGTAACATTAAGCACTACAAATGAGGCCATATGGATTAGCAGGCAGACATAAGTTGACACTGCAAAGGGTTGATGGTGTTTTATAGTGTCGTGTGAAAGCATACTTCCTCCTCTGTTCTCCGTGAGGGGTCCCATTAAAATTTCAGACGAAATTACGGCGCCGAAGCTCCGATTCAGTCAGCTCTGTAAATAGTGGATGATGGTGGGAAGAAGACTGGAGCGGGGAGGAGACGGCAGGAAGAACCCGCTTCCAGCGGACCCCCCGCCGACAGCCTGTCTGTGTGGTTTCAAGAAAAGTGAAGGGAGGCGAGACAGAAGCGAGGCTGAACAAAGAGTTGGAAGGAGGAGAGAGTCCTGCGAGGAAGAGGATGGTGGGTGAGGATGCGCAGAAGGGGGGATCGGTTTAAAAAAAGATGACACAGACTCAGTTTCAGCTCATGTTCTCCCCACAAGTGCTGTTGTCGTCCAAGATTGTGAAAATGTCAGAACTGCCTTTTACCTGCTAATATATTTATTTTTCTTTTTTGTAGATATTATTTATACAGACAGCATCAATGGGTTCAAGCAGCCACTAAAAATAAAAATAAAATCCATAAAAATCCATCCCAATGATTGATTTTTAGATGCATTGATTATGAATCGTAAAAGATTTTAAATCGTTTTATGAATTTTAATTCATTTAAAATGAATGCAATTTAAAAAAATAAGTGGAATAAAAAGCGTTTTTCAGATGTGTCAGACCTCCCGGATCACCCAACCAGCCCAGATTCCACTTAAAACAACCGTTTGGAAGTATTTCAATTGGATAAGAGTCATGCAGCGTTTAAGTTATGTCACACCAAAATGAAATATATAGGAAACACAACGCAAATTTGCAAAATCACAATGAGCAGCTAACTAGACACTGTTTATTTTTGTTTAACATGAGTTAAAGAGTGTTTCATTAAAGCTGGTCTAACATTATCTTATTTAAGGTTGTTGGGTTCAGGAATAAATGTCCTTTTTGATGCTGTGAAAGATTTCTGACAAAAATATTTATTATGTCAGAATTTCTATATTCCCAATAAAAGTTCACAAAAAAGTCTTTACTTAAAAATGCAGTTTGGTGGAGAAAAGTAATTAAGATTAGTCTTGTAGTAAAGAGAAACGTTTCTTTAAAAAGCAGATCATAATTGAATCGTTGCCTCTTGGATACCCACCTCTACTAACCAGATTGATCTATTTATGGCAAATTGATAACTTTATTGACCTATACCTTTATGACACTGTTTTAAAATGAAATATATTGATATATTATTTCGATTGAAGTTTATTTTACTAGGATGTAAAAATGGTCCATCACAGCAGACAACATACTTGATGGCAGCAAATAATGATATGATATGTGACCATACAGTGTGGTAAAATGTTCTGTTTGTATTGTTTTGTTGTGGAGAAAAACACAATTCTTGCTAATTATTATTATTATCTTGCAAGAAATACGAAGAATCCTTAAAGCTTCAGCTTCACTGTTCAGTACCAGGTATTTAGTCACATTTTTGTCTAAAGATGTCCTGGATCCATTTTAGGTCAGTGAATCAGAATGAACCAACACAGACGATAAATCCTATCGGCAACCACAACTGATTAATTCACTAAAAAGACTCGTTACAGCCCTAAATGTGACAGTTCACGTAACCTGAAATCCTTTAGTTTTGTGTTTACTCATTTTTGGAACATAAAAGGCAAAGGAGATTTCAAAGTAAAGTTGTATTTTTTTTTCTTCTGATCTTCCTGGACAAAGAACTCTGTTTGTTTGAGACTATTTCCTTTTCTTCACTGAAAAACAACAAGATTTAATTTGAGTTTCTTTCATCAAACTAGACCTTTAGTCACTTAACCTTTCTGTAAGCGTCAGCTTTCCCCGCATGAAGCTTTTCTTCTCCGGCTGGGCTTCAGACCTCCTTTCCTCCGCCGGAGCAGGAACATAACAGCAGCTTGACCCCCACGTCTGCAGCACAGCCCTGCCTCTGCTGAGGCCCGCTCTCCTGCCAGGCTTCCAACTCCCCACCGAGTCCGTGACTCACCGCTGAAATTGAAATTAGGTATTAAACTTTATTTTGGCCTTAAACTCCACTTTCTAAAAATATATCCACTTTCTTGCTCTCCTTTCTTCCTGTAGTGTGGCTCCTGCTGAGCCTGTAGTCGGTGTGTGTTCATGTGTGTGTGTTCATGACACCTGTGTTGTCATGAGTCCGTTCTGCACAATCTTCTGCATAATGGTCACTTCTGAAGAATGAAAAACACGTATGGAGGACACAAGAAAAAAAAACATGTATTTAAAGAAACGGAGAGAAATTAGAAGAAAAAAAGCATAGTTACCATGGCGATGCATGTGCTCACACTTCATTATAGCAAAGATCAGCAGTCACAGAGGGACTCACAAAATCATTTTTGGTGTGTACCTTTCTGAAAGCAAGCGGCGATGCATCACCTGAATGTAGGAGTGAGAAAAATGACACTGCTGTTTGGTGATAGGTTTGTTTTTTTTCTCTGTGATCATTTTCCACAGGTTTTCTCTATAATCCCGGTTTTGTTCTGTCCTCACACCTGCGCCCCAACAGCAAACATTAAACTCCTCCCTTTCTGTGGTAATTAGTAAAGTTTTTATTTGTATTTTTCCATTTTTTAGATATTTAATTCATCAATCTGGCTTATTTCTGTGGCTGGTATAGGCTCCTCCTACTTTTCAACTTGAAGGTTTATTTACACTGGCAGAGTCCGCCTCATGACTTTCAGTTAGCTTAAATTGTCTCTGTTCCATGTCCAATCCAACCCCCCTCCCCTCGAGGAGTATTGTTAGTCAACATCCAAAACTAGGACTAGCTACGCTTCCATTAAATCTGAAATTTTGTAAATTGTAATTTCGATAATAATTTCTCTTAATGGAAACACCATAACTACGAAAAAAAAAAATCGAATTTTTTAAAAAAGAAAAAGGTTTTGCGCTTAGAGGAGGGGGGTTTGGGGGCGTATTGAAAAAGAAAATTTTCACAAAACTGTAATGGAAACACTTTTTTTGTAATAAATGCGCTTCTTAGTAGTAAGTGTCTGTTGACACGGCAGAGCGGGCGCCACGAGAGATCCAACAGCGTTCACAGCTCTTTAGAAATTGCGTATCATATGGAATGGTACTGTCACAAACAGGCAGACAGCTGGTTCCAAGTGCAGCAGGTTTATTATCAGAGCTAAGAGTCCACAAGACTAAGCAGGGTCAGACAGACAGAGGTCATACACGGGCATGGGATCATCCAAGACGAGAGAGAAGAGTAGTCAGAGTCCAGGCAGGCAGCAGGCAATCAGAATAAGTAGGATCAGAGGCAGAAGGTCAGGTCCAGGAATAAACGCTCGGTGTTGCAGGCGGGGTGGCACAAACAATACTTCGCAGTGAGTGACAGTGTGGAGCCAGACACTGAGGAGACTCAGGAAAACTGAGGAGGTGATGAGATGATGGGAAACAGCTGATGATGATGAGTCCAGGCGAAGGCAGGTGGTGAGCTCAAAACTGGTGAGCGCTCTCTCTGGTAGCTGGAGGGGGTAGCAGGTTGTTCCATGACAGGTAGAGCTCCTCCGTAAAATCACCAACCAAAGTTTCATCTTCGCCGCACTTTTCAAGCTAGCAGCCTGAATTAGACGCGGAAGTCTCCTTTGAGGATGAGCACGAGTGCCGTGACAAACTTAAATAGAACTTGTCGTATTTTCAAACATAAAAATAAAAACAGCTGCTCTCTTGTTAAAATTGTTATTTTTTAATTTTTTAATGCCCCTATAATCGTAGGAGTACGGAGAAGAATTCGGCTGTAGACCACTCGATGAACCTGTAAAGTGAAAATGTTCATGCACATTTTCGATCAGTCGTAAAAGGTGACAAGTCAGTGGACGCTTCTAGAACACGTACGGGTGAAATAGGTCAAAATCCTGCGTTTGGCACAAGGATCCTGATAGTGCTGTTCAAGTGATAAGTGAACGCTCCTCTTGAGCAGCTTGATGTTTAGAAATGAGGAAATTAGAGTGTATTTTGTTTTAAGCAACCACTTTTAATTGATTTTGGTTAATTGATTTATTTTATTTTTTCCAACATGCCAATATAAACTAAGCAAGGAAACATAATTGAAAATAAAGAAAAACATATTGACAACATAATATAATAAACAAAAGAATTAGAACATTTCTAAAGTAAATTTGGGAGTGTCGGTCAAAGAGCTGACAAATTTGCCTCTCATTCACATAGTTACTCAAGTTTCTATGACCATTTTTGGACAGTCAATGAACTAAATTAAACCAAATGAAACCAGGTCAAACTTTGACCAAAAAGGGACTCAAATTTGGAATTGACATATAAATGAGATTCTTTTTAATTCATGGAGGTTCCAACCGTCTGAAAATTGATCATGGAGTAGAAATCATGTGGCACCAATTCTTTCATATATCAGATAAAAGCTGTGAAAGAAAAAAACCTGGAGCAAGATTCACAAGATTTACACTTTCTTCAGTACATCAGACATGAAATACTTCAAAATAAGAGCGTGTAGGGTAGGGTAGGGTTTTACTTCACAAATAGCCTTTTGTGCAGGAAAAGCTGAATCATTTATGCTTCTTTGTCCCGGGTGTCACAGCATCCTAAACCCCAGAACTCATTGTTTTCTCTCAGCCTGGATGTGTTTTTTTTAATATTTTTTCTTCTTTTTTTACACAACTGAAGCTTTCATTTATTACAAACTTACTTCCCACCCGCCCTCTTTGTCGCTCTGAAACACTCATCCAGGTATTTAAGCGACCTGTAAACAACTTTCTGTCCTCTCGCTCTGCTCACATCACTCTCCGCTTCACTTTGGGCTCCAGAGCGGCTTCATGAAAAAAGGCTCTGTTTGGCAGCCGAGGATGGAAAATAAATTAGGAGTCCACATTTTCAAACGGAGCCTCACCAAGGCAACCCTTACTCATGCCAAAGGTCTGCCTCTCCTGCTCGGAGACAGCCTGTGAGCGGAGTTTTAATAAGCCTCAGCCTCATCTCCAGTCTTTTAGGGGCAATAAAAATGACAAAACTTGTGATGTTTTTCAAATTTCTCCAACGTTTCATTGCTTTCCTGTGCATTGTTTCTCTGGCAAGTTCAAAACTGCAGTTGGAGAAAAGAAAAAAAGAAAAAGCTACCTCGTGTTTCTGACACTGTATTCAGAGAAGAGCTTCACCCACTAAAAGAAATCTCCCTTAGAAATGTCAGCATTTACTCCTGTCAGCCGCCTTCCCATTCCCCTGTTTACCTGGGAGACCATACCTTGATATTATTGATCTACAGTGCATAAAAGGTCACCGGATTGAAGATGACAGCAGCCGTGGTAACCATGGAGACTCCCTCCCTACCCTTTCTCTATGACCGAACACATTATCAGTTAGTAAAACTTTGATGGTGGCAGCTCGGTTGCTCTACAGCCGAAGGGGAATTTACCCAGAATGCAACAGGCCCGCAAACTAAACAAGAGTCTCTTAAAGTCCCACTCCAATCATTTTTTGGTCTATTGGAAAAAAAAAACATTACCAGTGGTCTTTTAATTATAATTATGGAATAAAAAAAAAACTTTTAGTAGAGCGCAACCCCACCCCCCTTCCCATCACCCATAACTGACCCCTAAATTGACGTTATCGGTGCAACAAAAATGGCGAGCAATATTGGAGTTGTCCATTGAGCAAGATTCCAGTTTAGATCAAGAAAATGAAGACATACATGGATCTAGTCTACAAGTGGACGCATCAGAACGGAATGGAACAGGGAGCCCAGAGTATTTTCTATATCCTGATTTAAATCAATTTGAATAAAGAAATTCTCAAAAATGTTATTTTTATCTTAATTTACTTTATATGTGCCTTTCATCATCAGAGAAATGCCACAAAAACATGATAAAAACACGAAAAAACATTTTTTTTACAGTGGATCTTTAAGAATCACATAAAGCATCAGTTTACAGAAACTCTTGTGTTTTTTATTCCACTTCCTTTTAAAGGCAGAAAGAGTGTGTTAATATATTCATCACCTTCTTCACGCTCAGTTGTTTTATTGCTGGAAACCGCAAAAAGTTTGAAGTCATTTACACGAGCACTTTGGCTGCAAGGAGTTTTTCTTTCACGCTTTTTCAATTCCTGATTGCCTGGAAGTGAGGCGTCGGGGTAAAAAAAAAAAAAAAAAAAATGTCCGCCTTCCATCACCATCTAATTGTGAACCTCTGGGAAGTATTACTGTGAAAGATGGGCAGTAATTACAGGAGAGCTCACAACTCTATTTTTAGTGATGTCAAATAATGTTTTTTTAATTTATTTTATTTTATTGTTGAACCTGATTTTGATTCCTGTATGATTTTATCTTGGAGAGTCATCTAAATAATTTTTTGACTAAATGTCTTGATCCAAACTTCTGGGATTGTTATTTTTTGTCTATTTTTTTTTTCTTATTTCACGAGTAGATAAGCAGACATATGCAAGTAGGTTATGTTTAAAATTTAGACTACTTTACCATATTCAACAATATTTCCATGTATAGATATTATGTACACTCAAGGATGCTGCTGGTGGGGGGCGCAAAGTATTGTTGATGACAAACATAAAAAAAATCATTAAGACAAATGTATTCAAATTATTAGTAATACCACATCAGCTGTTGTAACATTCATAGCAAAATATGATAATAAAACTATAATACAAAAATAATAAAACTGTTTAAACACGTTCTGCTCCAAATATAAAATATTCTAGCTCCGCCACTGTACTTTGGTTTTACAAATAAATAGGCAACATTTTTTATATAAATACAAACAATAATAATAATAAATTTGACTGATTCTGCAAATGTGCCACAATGAGAATTACTTCTAGGCATGTTTTAATACCAATATGTTTAACTTAAACTTTTTACCTGTCAAGTTTTGTAATTCAGAATCTTTTTTTTTTATTTCAAGCAATAAAAGCTAAAAAGAGAAAGAAAATGAAAACATAAGGTTCACTCAAAAGCTTATTTTTTTTCCAAAAGAATAACAGTGGTCCTTATGATCCAGACCACTATAAATATGGATGAATACTGGTGGTTTTTACTAATGTCAAAGGGATTTTGAGCACTACATGGCGCTTTGCCGTAGTGTCAGTCTGTTCTTTTTTTTTTTTTTTTACTTGTCCAACAGCTGAGCCAACAGATGCGGTCTGAGACCTTCTTGTGTTGGGCAGATTTTACTGTCACAGCAGGGATTTATTGAGTATAAACCCCTGTTGTATTTCATACTAAACTTTATTTATATTTATTATGTTTTATTTTATTTATTTATTGTGTCAGTCTGTTCTTAAATGAGTTGCAAAAAAAAACAGGGTGTATCATAAATACGCTAATATGACTGTCGTGTAGCAGTGTTGGACTCTTTGATTACGTGTTACTAAAAAGTTTTGGAGTTAGCGTAGTAGCTAATGGTGGCTAATGTTTGTTTTAGCGGTATAAGTCTATTTTTTATGTGGTGGAAAGAAGGTTGGGAGCTACATGCATTGTAGATAAGCTAACATGGCTAACACTTCTATCATGGCCATCATGTAGCGGTGTTGGACTCTGTTTGCTTACATGTAACTAAGAAGTTTAGAAGTTAGCGTAGTCGCAGTAGCTAACGTTTGTTTTAGCGGTATCAGTCTTTTTTTACGTGGTGCAAACAAGGTTGGGAGCCACATGGCTAACACTTCAACATGGCTAACATAGTGTGTTACAAACTAGTTCTAGAGTTACTGTGAACGCAGTAAATCTGGTATACAACAGAATTTAACTTAGTCATAAAGTGATTGAAATATATTTATATACAGACTACCATTTGCTATAAGTTAATCTTAAGCATAAATATGTCTAAATACGAACATGCAGCATATCTGTGCGTATACT
>NC_050534.1:6833313-6853653 GCF_002922805.2 Oryzias melastigma
ACCTGATTTTGATTCCTGTATGATTTTATCTTGGAGAGTCATCTAAATAATTTTTTGGCTAAATGTCTTGATCCAAACTTCTGGGATTTTTATTTTTTGTCATTTTTTTTCTTATTCCATGACTACATAAGCAGACATGTGTAAGTAAGTTATGTTTAAAATGTAGACTACTTTACCATATTCAACCGTATTTCCATGTATAGATATTATGTACACTCAAGGATGCCGCTGGGGGGGCAAAGTATTGTTGCTGACAAACATAAAGAAATCATTAAGACAAATGTATTCAAATTATTAGTAATACCACATCAGCTGTTGTAATATTTATAACAAAATATGATAATAAAACTATAATACAAAAATAATAAAACTGTTTAAACAGGTTCTGCCCCAAATATAAAATATTCTAGCTCTGCCACTGGGATTTATTGAGTATAAACTCCTGTTGTATTTCATACTAAACTTTATTTATATTGATTATGTTTTATTTTATTTATATATATTGTGTCAGTCTGTTCTTAAATGAGTTGCAAACAAAACAGGGTGTATCGTAAACACGCTAATATGACTGTCATGTAGCAGTGTTGGACTGTGTTTGTTTAAGTGTTACTAAAAAATTTAGGAGTTAGCGTAGTAGCTAATGGTGGCTAATGTTTGTTTTAGTGGTATCAGTCTTTTTTTACGTGGTGCAAACAAGGTTGGGAGCCACATGGCTAACACTTCAACATGGCTAACATAGTGTGTTACAAACTAGTTCTAGAGTTACTGTGAACGCAGTAAATCTGGTATACAACACAATTTAACTTAGTCATAAAGTGATTGAAATATATTGATATACAGACTACCATTTGCTATAAATTAATCATAGGCATAAATATGTCTAAATACAAACATGCAGCATATCTGTGTGTATACTTTATACAAACGTACACACAAATCATTTATCATATTTCATATTTTATTATCATATATATGTGTGTATATATATTTTTATCTTATCAAATAATCATTTATCATATAAAATTATATTTGTGGAAGCAAATCTTTATAGAATTGAATCTGTTTTATATTTAAATACAGAAAGAACGTTTGAACACACACCTTCCCCCGAGCCGTCACAAGTTCATAGAAAGGGTCGCGCGTCCCCTCCCCCGCTGTAGTTGGTGCTCACAGGTGCAGTCAGGAGTACATACATAGATGGCGAGGGTCTGGTTTTGTCCTTCCACCTCTTTTCACATGTTGAGGGGTTTTTATCACGCTCTTCACTGTTCAGCAGTAAATGTGATGGAAATACCTCCCATCCCATCTAAAGCTATTTCAGTCTCTGCCGACGAAAGCGGTATCACTGCTTGTGTGGGAAGAGGCGCTTCCTTCCAACAAAGCCACTGTAGAAAAAAAAAAAGTCATGAAATATGCAACAAAACCCTGTTTTACTGGCAGCAGAACTGGATCCAGAATCAATGGCATCATGTTGAATGGTGTCTTTCAAGTTCCAACACTCAAACTCGTTTATGCAACAGGACAAACTGAAGTGCTCTTTGAAGGATTTAGTTTGCACTAGTTCGAAAAATAGTTTTAGATGTTCTTTAAAAAAGTAATGATCAGTATTTGTTCTTATGCGCTATTAATTATAGTATGTTGATGTAACACAGCTTTTTTGCAGAGCAAGTCTTTTAAGAAATATGTTTTGTTAAGACGGTAATTTTACACATATTGACCATGAGGTTTGATTTCAGTTACCAAACCCTCTGAGTCCCTTTTTGAGGTCATAGGGTTGCTAGTGCCAACCCAGCTACTGTTGGGCAATGTCTGGCTACACCCTGGACAAGTTGTTGTCTGTTGCAGCGCCTCACGCTCCCACAATTAGGGACAATTTAGAGACACTGATTAACCTATGACGCATGTTTTTGGACTGTGGGAGGAAACTAGACTGCCCGGAGAAAATCTGTGCATACACTGGGATAACAGGCTAGGACTTGAACTAGGTGAGGTGAGAACACCTCTGTCTATTTCATATTCATGAAAAAGGTATAACATTCTTTCCATTTTAGTCTTTTTGCTAAAATAAGAAGACAATCCTTGTCATTCTGCCACTGTTTAGGGACCAGAGAGGGCATGGCCACCACAAGACTGTCTCACTGCCACCAGTAAGACGTTGATGCCCCATCAGAACTCCACTCGTGACTCTACTACCTAAACCAATGGTGAAGCAGCAAATTCATTATCAGGAAGTGAGACGAAGCACTGAACAGTGAACAAGCATCAAGGAAAAGTCTTGCGTAAGGTCACAATGATGCTAGAACCTTATTAAAAAAACACAGCTCCTCAATTCTTAAATGTGTCTGTCCTCAACAGTGTGTATTCAAGCGACTGCTTCCAATAAAAAGTCTTTGTTTGTTGGGCTTCTATGTTTGAAACTCTTTGGCCCAACATACAAAACGTTGAACATGCAGTGAAAGACCAGGTCAAACTTTGACCAAAAAGGCACTTGATTTGGTATTGTCATTTAGAGGACATCCTTTTTAATTTAGTGTTTGAAAATAGATCCTGGAAGAGAAGTGAATCATTATTATATAAGCTAGCAACAATCCAGTGTGACCACTGTGTGCTGAAAACACATTGAATAGCCCGCAGTGTTCTTGAACGTTCAACACATGCCCGGTGTGAATTCACAATTCCAGAATATTTACCTCAAAGATGAATAATTCCACATTTACCCCTTTCAGCTTGTTTTGCTGAAACAGTTTCCTTACATTTTCTTTTTTTTAATTTTTCAATATATCTATGAACCAGAAAGCTTAAATTGAATAGAAATAGTTTTGTGTCCTTTCTGTGGACACAAAACATCTACTTATTCCTGCTTCTAAATCTTAACATTGGACGTATTGAGGCTCAAACAACTTTGTCGCATGCTTCAGGTACTGCTAATTAGCTTAAACGAAGCACAGCTTGCTGGGACAAAGTGAATGAACAACAGCAGTAAAAACTGCTCTTCAGGACAGTGTGTTTTTACAGGGGTAGGGCATCGTAAACGACCATTGAATTGCCCATAAAAGAAACCCAGTCTCCACACCACTGACCGTTAGCTACATGACACGTGTGTGAGTCTCCTGGGCTGTATCAGAATAGGACCCTGCAGTCAGAAAAAAGTGGGAAAACGTTCCTGATTCCTGGTGTCTGTGAACGTTGGCTCAATAGAAACAACTGCCTGTCGTTGACGCCAGAGATAGTCACATTTGTGTATTGTTGAGGCCTCCAGCCAGCTGGCGTCTCCCTCATTGGCAGGCATCATGGACACAGCCCCACCTTTCCTCCTTTTAACATTCCTTTGTTTCAGCATAACATCTCCGTCTGGATGCTGTTAGATATCCACAGTCATATGCGACAGCGGCCGTTTTCTGCTGTTCTGAGGGGGCTTGCCACCTTCCTCACCTTGATAGCGGCTGCTGAGACTCTGCAGGAGAGAAGTCATTGATGTCTTTTGCCTGTGTTAAGACTTCCCAGCATTCAATTTGCTTAGACTTTCCTCCTGGGTTGCTCTTAGTCTCTCAGCATGAACGAAAGGGGGTGTGTGGTGTTTGCTGAGGAGGGTTAACTCATAGTAAGAAAGATGATGCTGTCACAACCCACTTCTATGTTCAGTTTCTCCATAGGTAGAGATTATTGTAACCAAGACTTTAGATTATATTTTATTGTCATAAAGGTATTTTGATTATTGCTCATTGGGAAATTATGAGAAACATACATCTATTGATCAAGTCTGCAAGCTAGAAGTGTGTATTGGCACCGTTCCGGTGGGTACTTGGGTTGAAGGTAGGTAGGTAAGGCTGTAAAATGGCCATAATATGGCTCATTCCCAAACAATCCTACACTCAGGATCAGGGATAGGTAACTCCAGACCTCGAGGGCTGCATTCCTGCATGTTTTCTAGCATACCCTGCTCTGGAACGTTCATTGGACAAGCCTGAACCAGCTAATCAGACATGAGTAGAGCTTGGATATCTGGAAATCATGTAGACACTGCTGCCCTCGAGGCCACATCTAGGCCTACCCCTTCGCTAGATGGCAAAAAAGTACAGGACCCATCCATTTTCTAAATTGAGTGAATTCCTTTTGGGGTCACAGGGCTGCTGGAGCCAGCTACTGTCGTGTGAAGGTGGGGTATACCCTTGACAGGTCACCAGTCGGTTGGAGTCCATAAGATGTATGATTGGGTACAATGTGTTCATCCAATCAACTCAGCTGGCCCCCAACTAAATTACCGGCTTATCCTGATGTCTTACCTGGTTATCACACATGAAAACGATAAGATCTGACACTGATGTATATTTATTCTCTTTGGAGGTTTATTTTTGTTGCGCTAACAAAGTACCAACAAGTTTTTCCACCTCTATTTATGTCCAAAGAGGTCTTTGCTTTCTGATCAAGGCTGTCAGTATTCTTAGACAGTCAGAGAGATTAACTCCTCTGATCTTTTCCAAAGCTTTTTACCTCGAGCTTGTTAGAAAATGTCAAACGGTTCAGGATAGAAGGTACAAGAAATTTGTGTCGACTTCAGAGAACACCGGCCTGACCCCACTTTAGCTAAGCTGTGCTGATCCATACATTCTTTGTGCCTGACAGCAGGCTTTTGCTGAAAACTGACATTGTATGAATGAATAAAGGAGACACGACATGGTGTTTATGAAATTGAAATCTTAATCATGAATGTCTTTATAACGACATTCATTCTGGCACCTTTTCTCTTTGCTTCCAGTTTGCTCACGTCAAACAGATGCAGACGAAGATACAGTCAGCCGATCGCAGAATTGATTTCACAAAATAAAACACGATGAAGGCTGTTTGATTGTTTGGATCTGTTTCTTTATTCAGAGATGAATTGTTCATAGGAGTTTGAAAACATTTTTTTTCTAGCAAAACAGAGAAATATGAATTTTATGCTAAATAATAATGCTGTTTTGGACCAAAATTACTCTGGGTTCAGTTGAGTAGACCAAAAAAATAATAATAACCACAGACCACATAATGATTTCAAACCGTGTGGTTATTTAAAAATGAATAAGAAATAACAAAATACCTTCAAGTGATTATATAAACATGGGGAAATTAAAACAGAAAACAAAAATAAAATAAAAACTGTGGACTTTTTTTTTTTTGGAACTAGAACAAAATTTGGTTAAATTTTACTTTGCAAGGATTCAATTTTCCTTTTTTTAAAAACAATCTTTCCGTTTAATTACCCTTTCTTTCACATTATATTACTTTTGCAGTTTACGCATACTCAAATGTTTCCACTTTAACTTTTTAAACCTGTTATTTCAGTTTGGTTCACAAAATACAATAAACAAAACATAACATTTCTTAAATCAGAACAACATTCCAAGCAAGAGTCTGTTCCATCCTTAGGCAGTTCTTTAGGTGGATCCTGGTGACTCAGCACCTTTGGAAAAGGTGAACGCAATGTTCAGTTTCTCTCCTAAAGCAACTTCTTGCCAGTTGAAAGTTATCAGAAAGTGCAAAATAAAATAAAAAACACATAAATACATAAAAATATACACATTTCAGTCATAGCATTAAAATAAATACACGTCATGCTAACACACTGCAACATAGTTTCTTACAATCTGATGCATTTTATGTGGAATTGGTTAATTTTACAGACCTGGAACCAATTTTCTGCAAAACACTCCACTCAAAAATCCGCCAGATATTTTAGCATGACTTTGGTAAACTGCACCATTTGATAGATGATTGGAGCATTATGGGTATTTTTTATGTCTACAGAAGCTACACCCAAAAGCAGGACAGCGGTGAGTTAAAAGGTAGGAGGTTTACTGTGAAGAAGCAAGGGAAGTGCAGAGTTCTTGGGAAGGCTGCAGGTAGATGGTGTCAAGAAGGAGAATCTTGGTCCTGTGTTAGATGTGGTTGGTAAGGAGAGGTAACTAGTCTTTAGGGTTTGGCATTAAACTTGGTTTGACAGTAGCTTTAGGTCGGTGTACTCGACCAGAGTAGAATAGATGAACCAACGTCGGCTCACGTTTTGCCTGATGAGGAGATGATGAACAGGTGCAGACCCAATCCTTGACACCTGACAGGTGTTGCAGTTATTACTGATAAAGTTGGACTTATCTGTCATGTCGAACCCCCTTTAAAGGCTGATATTTGCAGAAAAAAGAGGCAAAAAGAAAACACAGTTCACAAGAAAAACTTCCCATCAACTCCTATGACCAATCAGCTGTCTCTTGGTAGCTTGTGGCATTGTGGGTAGTGTGGTTCAACAATTTGATTTGACTTAAATCTTTGACTTGCCTTATTTAAAAAAAAAAAAAAGTATAAATCTTTGGTCTAAGATTTATTTTGAACAGTAGAGAAACACATTTATTCTTAACATTTTTACTTATCTTAAACGTGGTATTTTGCATATATATTTAGTAATAGACGCATATCACACACACATTCTCTTCTGACAGTTTTATAAAGGTTATGGTTTAAAAAAGCAGCTTTGTAGCTAAACCGTCTGGACTTCTGTGCATAACTAAACCCAACCTTAGCAGCTGTTTTCTGGCCATGATAACTAAATTACATTCACGACTGCCTTCTCTTTGAGAACAAAAGAAACTATTGATCTAACAATATCTTAAGCAGGTTGTCTAATCAAATTTGCTGTTCTCAGCAGCACAGGGGGCACACTTATGCGCTTCACCAGCCAGTTGACCTCTGAGTAGTTTATGCTGAACTACTTCCATTTACCTTAACCTTTAAACATACCGTTCATGGTTTAAGCAGCACAACTTCATGCTTCACAGCCTCACAGCATCATGGATGTGCAAACACTCCGTGCACTATTTGAATTCAGGATAAATACTATATAACTTATAGAATATAGGCAGTGCCGAGGGCCACAGGGTGTTGTAATCAGTACCAGATGTTCACACATTCCTACACGGTGTCTTCAGCAGAGGAAGAAAAGAGCTTTTTGATTGTTGTTGCCATTTAACACAAGGACCTCTGCTCTTTTTCTGAGACAACCGCCAGTGCCACTCACCGTTTCTCATTCTAACACCTGAGGGAAGTCATTACTGTTCTATAGAGAAAGGAATGCAAGGCTGCTCTACATTTTCTTTGCCACTGAGTTGAAAAGACAGACGTGCACGATGATTCATTATGTTTATTTTGTGCGTTGGCAACACATTTTTGACTTTTTTGGATAAAAGGCAAACAGGAAGAAACCAGGTGACAACTTTTAAAATCTTGAAAGGGACTCATTTGAATGAGCAGCCAGTTGTAAAGTGTAGAGAGACAAGTCAGCAAAATAAATCCTAATAACACAAAATGACAAAAAAAGCAAACCAAGCAAAAATGAAAGCATTTGTTTCACTTTTATTGAATTACTCAAATTTAATTTGTTAATTTTTACATTTAATCATTTAAAAACCAAAATTTGCTTGTAATTCTAATATTCCGCCACATCTGTATCGCTAAATAATGATCCATCCGTTTGTGTAAAATTTAAAAGATGTGCATTAAAAGACAACTATTTAAAGTTTTTATTAAAGTTTATATTAAAGTGGTCAAGCTTTTATTTTGTTATTTTAAATAGTGGAGTCAAATCATCCTGGTAATCGCAATTAATTAATTACAGACAAATTAACTTTTTTTTTTTAATCACATTATTCTAATCTAATCTAAACCTGATGTTTTTTTTCTTGTGTTTTGTTTTTACTTAGTTGTTTGAGATTGAAAAAAAAAACTCTTGTTAGTGTAAAAGTACATGTTGGAAATCTGTTATATTACAAGAACTTCATAAATTCCGTTTTTTAGCTGTAATTTGATCTTTTACTGTGCCACAATGTCGTGAATTTTAATGAAAATATATAAAAATAAAGCATTTACAGCAATTATTAGGTTAATTGAATTAATCAATTACAGTTCATGATTAATTTATTAGTCGCATGACAGCACCAATTTTAATGTTTTTGTTTTTGCTTATGTTATTTTTTTGAAAGACAATGTCAATGGTACGACTTGAAAACTTTTTTTTCTCTTTTTTTTTTTCCCAAATTCAAAATTAGAGATCATGTTGTGTTTGGAATTATTTTATTAAAACATCCTTCAAATGACTAAATCTCCATGTTTTCAAACCCTTAATAAGTCGGGGTGAACCATTGTCTCCCATTTTCAGGGACATGTGGTTTGGGGAAAGGAGGTGAGGCATCAATACATGTAAATTAATAATAAAATAAATGCGTCCTCTGATCTGTTCTCTAAGTTAAATGATTCTAACCATTTTAAACATTCTTATAACCAAAAAATTTTGCATATTTAAATTTTAATAGCAGTGTAGGTTATGAGGTGAGCCAGTAATATTGAGAACTTTTTTTTTTTCATTTTCGAAAATAAATCTAAAGAAATACTTTGAGGAAATGTTTGTTTTTCTTCTACACATATCGTTTTTCCTACAGAAATCAATTTTTTTTTTGTTATAAAAGTTTGATTTTTGTTGCACAGCTTGTTATCTGTTTCCTCAAGAACATCGCAGGATAAATAATACTACATTGTCTTTGTACAGTTTCTGCAAAGGTGATTTTATATATATATATATATTGGTTCCAGCGAACATCTTGTGTATTTCATATAAGTCCTCCTATAAGCCTCTTTTGCTCCTGTGGCTTCTTGTCACAAAGAATCAGATTCAACAGGACACTGTTATATCTCCAGGGAATTACAAGAAAAAAAGTGGAAACCTGTAGACGGAGAGTCATGCCTGCTGTCTTCATTTCTATTTGTACAACAACAAAGAGTTCTGTCTGTTTAGTGTTCATGGAGGACAAAGAGCCAAAGTTTAAAGGTAAAAGGTAAAATTAGGGCTTTTCTGCTCACCTATGGTTACATCGGTCCCAAGAGAAAGTTAGAAACATTAGAGCCATTTTTCTTAAAGTATTCCCTACTGGTTATATTAGTACAGCTTTGGATGGATTTAGAAAAATTACAACTAAAAAAGAAATGTTGTTTGAGCCCTATGTTGTGGGGAAAACTCGTGAACCTTGCCAGGATTCTGCTGAAAAAATGGTTGATTGTCGCACTAGTGATGGAAAAGTTTACTAATTGTGTGCTTTTCTGCGTATTTAATGGGAAAAGGTAATTACATCACATCTAACCCTCCAATTGTTAGGCCATGTGAAGCTTTAGTGGTGTCCAAACTTGTTCTTTTAAGGAGAAGGCATAGGGTCATAGGCGGGACTATCCCTCCGCCTGTAGGGTTATTCATGTCGTATATAACCCTTCACGAAGATATGTGCTGTTTTTCTATGACCTTTAAAAGTTATGAAATGGATGTTGTGTATTTTCTGAGTGCTGGCAGCTACACGCTAACGTAGAGGTCTGGCGACTTTTGATGATGTCATCGGGTGTTAGTAACGTTATATCTAGGGGTAGAGGAAGATTTCGGATTCCACCCTAGTCCGAGTCAACATTTCTGTGGCAACCACTCTTGCCAACAAGAGAGCCTGTTTGAAGTCCAGACCTCTACCACTTGAAAGTGAATAGTTTAATCCTTGAATGTTAATTTTGCATATTTTCATATTTATTGGTTCTTTACTTAAAACATATGTTGCACCGCGTTGCTGCAGCCATTGAAAATATACATAGAGCATGATAGTTATACATCTTTGATGAATCCTATATTTGGCGGTCAAGAACTTCACAGACAACATGGTGAAGTTTGCTGTCATTGGCTAAATGAAATCTAAGACACTTGAACGTTTGACCACATACTTTTATTTAGGTACGTGATTGGTCAGTTTATTACTTCAATAACCTGCAATAAAGAAAAAAAAACATTGAAAGATAATCAAGGTTGCCAAGAACATGTTTAAAAAGCTATCAGAGCAGGAATTCTTGACAAATAAAATAAAATAAAATAATATTAGCTATTTATTTCTCAATAGAAGTCTGTGGTTTTGGCTTTTTGGGGTCAGCAGGTACTTCCTGGGGGTCACTTAGTCCAGTCAATGCCATGTATAGGCATATACAGTCAATGGAGAAAGTATTGATTATGCCCTTCAACATTACATATATTTTCTTTTTAAATATTTTTCCTATAAATGCTTAACAGTTATAGATTTAAAGTCACAATTAAGACACTCTAGAGTTGCTCACAATTGTATCACGAAAAGTCCTGTTTTGCTTGTTTAAGTGGTTCCGCTGCAGCTTCCTGCAGGGCCTGATTAATGTTGGATGGACTCCCGTCCAAGTTGTTTGCGTCAAGCGGTCAGATAAAGTTAAAGTTGCATGACTCCGTGATGTTTGAGGAGGGCGTCTGATTCAGCGTGCAGGAGTGACCATCGGCGGCTTCTGCTGACTATTAGGCTTGACGGTAACAGAAACAGACACTTTTGCAGATGCGTGTACCGGAGACCCCTAAACGCACGAGCTCGGTGGATAGAGCGGCGGGCTCTTTGGCGAGCGCTGTTGCTCCCTCCTTCCCTTGTTTTCTCTAAATGATTTATCTGCTCTGATTTGGGAGAAATGGTTCTCTGTAATGAAACAGACAGATAAGATGATTTTTTTATTCATTTCGGGACAAAGCGGGCCGCGGCCCTTCGCTTCACGCTAGACAGCTTGTATAAACACCATCAACGAGTTTGGAGTTTTCCCATTACCCCCTCACACCCTCTCATCATCACCGCCCTGGAACTGGCACACTCCGGCGGACAGTCCATCTAATGAAGGTCTGGAAATTCATTGCACAGCGCCTCCAAGAAGCTCGCAGAGAATCTTTCTGTAACTATCCTCTCCTTAATCAATTTACAGGTCGTGAGCTGCGGGCTCAGCGAGATGATTATTGTTATGGCGAGGCGGGTGTGCTCATCTCTCGCTTGTCTAACCTCGCTAACACCCCCAGAGCAGGCAGCAAGATTGAACGATAAAGTCGTCCCTGCAAACCCATCCTGATTTAGAGCCCCTCGTAAAATTGATACTTATTTTTCTCTTCTGCGGTGCTCACTGAAGTGCGATATCATAAACTGCACCTCCTCTACTTTTTTTTTTTTTTTTCTAAGATTTAAGTCTGGGGGTCGGGGGGGTCGTCGAGCAGAGCTCTCTCAATGTCACTGATCATCAAGTGAGTGTGAAGTTCAGAAAAGAAAGATGGCCGCCAATCCTGAAAAACAAAACATCGGGGGAGGGGCTCCTTTCAAGCGTTTTCATGTTCGTGAGCTTTAAGTCAATGTTTGTGACCCCCACTATCCAATCTCTGCTATCCTTTCTTCTATCTAGTAACTTAGCAACCTATCCTGAAAGGTTGTCTGGTGGAAGTGCTGTTAGATGGAAAAGTATTCCAGTAAAAAAACTGTTTTTTAAAAAAAAAACGAACATTCAGTTTTATTGCTTTACTTAAAGACTCAATTGCGTTTTTGCGATTATACTTTATCTCATGATGGAGGACATATATAAAGAGAATTAAGCTCAAATTTGTGTTTCTGAGTATTTCTTCATGCTTTACAGCATTCACACTATAGTGATTCTCTGACTCCTTTCCATACGTTTTTCAGCATGTAAAAACTATCACTCTTTCAGCGATTTCAGCAATCTTGGTATCAAAACATCCAAGAGATTACTGCTTGTATTTTTTGTATTGATAAACTTGGGGTTTTGAAATATACAGCAACACATACCCCTTAGGAAACGGACTACAAATTGCTCAAATCCTTCCAAAACTTTGTGTACTTTGAAACTGATGATCTTCTGCACACGTTCAGCTAGAGATACCATTCAAGCATTACGCTAGCTGGTTTGTCACTTGTTTTACTTGTTTTAAAGGGTAATTTGGAGTTTAGCTAATATTTTAGCATTATGCTAGCTGCTTTAGCAAAATTAGACTTTTCTAAGTACTTTAGGGTAATATGGAGTTTAGCTACTATTTTTGCATTATGCTAGCTGCTTTGTCAAAATTTCTTAGGGTAATTTGAATTTAGCTAATAATTTATCAAATACGGTAGCTGTTTTGGCAAAATTTAACTTTTTAAAGCTCTTTAGGGTAAGTTGAAGTTTAGCTAACATTTTAGCATTATGCTAGCTGTATTTAGAAAATTAGACTTTTCTAAGTACTTTAGGTTAAGTTGGAGTTTAGCTACCAATTTAACAAATATGCTAGCTGTTTTATCAAAATTTGACTTTTTAAAAGTTCTTTAGGGTAATTTGAAGTTTAGCTAATAATTTAGCAAATACGCTAGCTGTTTTGGCAAATTTTAACTTTTTCAAGCTCTTTAGGGTAATTTGAAGTTTAGCTAATATTTTAGCAAATATGCTAGCTGTTTTGGCAAATTTTTACTTTTTTCCCGTTTTTTTGGCTAATTTGACATTTAGCTAATAATTTGGCAAGCTTTCAGCTTCAGCCTTTGGTATTTTCTGAGGCCATATTCAGCTTATAGCATTCACACTGACATTATCACAGGTAATGGTTTATATCTAGTTCAAATTTTTGTGAATCAGGAGCAGATGAAAAAGTATTTGAGAAAGATTTTAATTCTTTGTATTGCAAAAATGGAAAGTGGAGATTGACCTACTTCAGACCAACAATCCCGCCCACAACTCGGAGGCAAATTTCTAATGAACTTCTGCCACTCTGCAGAAACTATGTCCTAGAAAGTGACACAGGTTAATACATTTTGGCTAAAAATGGCTCAATAATAATTAAAAGAACACTTTGAAAAAAGATCAAAACAATGATCAGAGTGGGTATTTTTTTTAGGAAAAGGACTCGCCTGTCACGTTTAGGACGTATGCACTTATAATGAAGTGGTAAAAATGTAACACAAACGTTTGAAGTAGGAAATGTTTTCATTATTATTTCTGTTTTTTGCTCTTGTGCTTTAAGTTTTGTGTGACTGCTCATTTGGCTCTCCCAGACAAACAGTTTCAAAAAAAAAAAAAAAAAAAATCACCAAAGCTGGAATGTTGTTTAATTCATAAGAAAGAAAAAATACATGCTGGTCTTTAAATTTTTAAATACTTGAGCTTTAGGAAAATACAAAAAACTTGTTTGTTGCTCTATGCTGAACCACGATTTGCAATTTGTGGTTTATTCAGAACTCAGTTTGTTATTGTTTCTAAAATACCAGCAATGTTGCTATCCATTAACCCTTTAAACACCGGAGCTTTGGCTTCATGTGTACATTCTTTGAATTATCGTAAATCTTTAACTGTTAATGCAATTAATGTAATTCCAGTGGATTCTGAAACAGAGAAAAGCAAGTTTATAGATGTGATATAGAACACTTTTGTTAATAGCAATAGTTAAATGTTTAGGCAGTCAACGTCAATCAGCTGATTTTGTCCTGGAGAAAAAGCGGCATTAGTTGTTATCTAACATGTAATGTTCTGACATGAAAAGCCAGTTTTGTTCGTGTGTTCATCTGATTCACATTGATTGTATAAACCAGAGAAAGGCCAATTTTATTACTCAGGGGCCACAAAGGGTTCTAAAATTTCACAGAAGGGCCGGACCAGTAGCAGAATTGTGGCGTGTTTTGGTAATTCACCTCATAAAAGAAAGAAAGAACACAAGATCTGGATGAAAACTTGCTTTACTCTTCATTGAAATTACTTTAAAACACAACATATATTCATTTTTTTTTTAATTTAACCAGATGTTAGATGAAGTGAAAACATAATTAAAACAATATTTTCTTTAGACCTCTTTATTTGTTACCTGCATGGGTTGTTCTTCAAGTAATAGGCATGGCCACGAGTGTAAATGCTGGAGCCAGCTTTTTGATTTGTCAATTGGTTAACTTGGTTAGTATTTCGGGTGATCTTACCCCAAATGAACCCTCTTCTATCTCTGTGTGTTAAATCAGGTCATTTTGGGCTTCTAGTCTGAGTTTGTGATTCTATTTTGAGCACGGTATGTTATGTTGACCTCTGCAGATGACCAGAATGTTGTTGATTTTTCTTTACAACAACAAGAACACACAGTCCAGGCCTGTCTGAACTCCTTACACTGCTGGATGTTTACTATGTGAGGTCAGAGCTACTCCGGTGTTCCTCCAAGCGGGGTTTCTTTCTCTTATCATGTTTCACACTGCAAGAAAACATGAAATAGAAATCTAATTTTTTAAGTCGTTTTCGATTTAAGGACACACTCAGATGAAAATGGTGTTTTTAACATCTTATTCTGAAAATTTCTGTTGATGGAGGACAGACATAGATGGGGCAGCTGTGGTGCAGTCAACCTCTGATCAGAAGATTGCGGGTTCAATTCCCACCTTACCCAACCATGTGTCAAAGTGTCCTAGAAAAACAAGTATTTACCATATAAAGAAAAATAAGCTTAAAATTGCATGTATGAGTATATGTTTATTCAAATCACTGTCAATCAGGAGTAAATCTGAGTAAATCTCAAACACAGCTGCCTCCTGCATCCACATTTCAACTCGCATATGCATTTAACCGGAGTAACTTACAGGTTTCTAACACTCAAGACAACATGGGGTTAAGTGTCTTGCCCAAGGACACGTTTACTGCTGAGTCTGAGATTTAGACCCCCCTCTTACCAAACAATTGGCAGATGGTTACTCAACCCACTGAGCTACAATCATCACCTACAGTATTCATCGAACAGCAGTAGGCGCCAGATGCTGTTGACATAAGCTTAGCCCCTCCCATCTGCCGAGAAGAACCCACAGCGCTCACTGCTTTGGTCAAAGAAGAAGCACACACAGGATATGGTTTTCTGCTGGCTGATGGTAAAATATCCCTTTAAAAAAACATTTCTCTTTTATTTGAACTTTAATAACCTTGAAATAAACTCAGAAAAATAAATTGATGATTCCAAACTTGCCTAATTCCTCTTTCACTAAACTGTTTATCTCTGTCTCAGAGTAGCAACCACCTAGACGTGACCCACATATTAGAAATGTAACCAATTCGTCTCATTTAAAGAAATCTCTCTGACACTCAAAGACTCCAGACAGCATTTAAATTGAAAGTGAGATGGATAAAAGCAGAAAAGTACAAAACACACAAACAACAGGTTTAACAGTACACTGCTTTTATGTTGACGATTTGAAAGTAAGTGATGACATCTACTTTAATGCTTTCACTTCATTCATCCGACCATAGACACCCCCAGGCTCAGATGTGGTGTGATCCCCGCCTAATGGCCATAGCCAGAGAATTCATTGAGTTCCAATAAAAAGTCTATGTAAATTTTGGACTTCTGCGGTGGGATGAGAAGTACTGCTGTTAAAGTTTTAAAAGTTTTTTTGGCTTTAAAAAAGTACTTTTCAGTTCACAAAGTACAACTCACTTTTTAGACCCTTGAACACCAGGGCTTTAGTTCCAGTGTTTGTATTATGCTCCGGTAACTCTTAAGTCGTTGACGCAATAACAGTAATTCCTATGGATTCTGAAATGGAGAAAAGCAGCTTTGTGTTGATATGCAACATTATTAGTGAATCAGTGTTGCAGTATTTTGCAAAAATCTATGTTAATAATTTGTTGCATCCCAGCCAGAAAGACTAAGTAGCCCCATATGGTTTAAAAGTGGGCAGAAAATGTGGGCCCCAAATGGGTTTGTCCCCAGTTTCTGTGGTGGACCCACCTGTGTTTGCCCACATAGGCTTATGTGGACACTCAGTGGGTTGGCTCGATACACTAGCCAGCCTCCCAGGGGGCGGTGTAGCATGCTATCAAGCTCCACTGTAGCGAGCTCTGCTTTATCGAGCTACGAGCTCCACTGTAGCGAGCTCTACTTTAGCGAGCTCCACTATGTTGAGCTTGCAAGCTTTGGTGTACCGAACTCACCTGTACTGAGCTCCACTGTAGGAAGCTCTGTTTTAGCCAGGTCCACTTTTTTGAGCTAGCCAGCTGCGGTATTGCGAGCTACAGCTCTGCTTTGGTTTTCTCCGCTATAGTAAGCTAGCAAGTTTCGCTGTAGCGATCTCCATTGTCCATTGGGCAGCTGGCTAGCGTGGTGAGCCAACCCACTGAGTCCCCACTTAAGCCATTTTCAGCCCATTTTTAAACCATATGGGCCTTGCTGGCTGAGAAATCAAGGCGTTACGGAGTTAAAGTATGTCAGCGCGTTTGTTGTTTTCCGATGTGAAGGGTTAAACCTGGTTGAAGTTTGACAATTAGCTTAAAAAACTTTTTAAAGAAGCTGTGTTTAATATTAACATTGTATAACATGAAGCTTAAAAAACATTATTTTAATTTCAAGTCATGAACGAAATGATTCCCCCAAAAGCTGCTCGCTCTGATAGAGCACCCTCCAACCTGACACAAGGCATCGCTGCCAAGCAAGCTGGCATGGTTTTCACGCAGGAGCAGAGAACCAACCGCTTTGACGAAACCCAACCCTGAACTAACAGATCACAGCCAGCCTGAGGCGGAAAGACGCCGACTAAGGCAAAAGTATGAGCTGCCGGGGCACCCATGCAGGCAGTAAAAAATTCAACTGTAACAGCAGCGAATACTCCACAGACAGAAGGAAGGGTCACAAAGTACATTCAGGTTTAAAAAATACTTCAAGGAAATGTTGAACTCAGGACTGAAGATTTAAAAAGATGAGAAAGAAAATGTAGATACCAGTGTTGGTAGGAAGCTGTGTGGGTGATTTTGTTCATAATGGTGATATATTTTAGTAGCTGCTTTAAGTAACCATGGCAACAACAAGAGTATTTACATGTAGGAGTGGTTGTTTCAACCAATTAAAGCCTGGAGGAAGACCGAAATAAAGTGAAGAAAAGCTGACAATAGAATGCTGTATAGCACTCAAGATTAAGATTAAAGTGATTAGTTATTTAATTGTTGAAAATTTCCCAAATCATCCCAAAAACTCGCCCTCCCAGGAAGATCCTACATTTGCAGATTTTGAAATTTGCAGACAGACAATCCAGAACATCAGATCTATGGTCTCAAGGGTCCTAACAACCAAACCCAGAAACCTGAATATGTTGTGCTTAGCTGTAAGTCCAGGCTCAGGCTATGGCATGTATTGGTGACGGTAGTATGATAGTAATACACATCTTACTCCCAACTCGTCACATATTGATGTTTGGTTAAGGACCCCTTTGCGCCGGAAATGCGTCTGGTACCGCGTCCGGTACTGGGTTAGGGTACCAGTATTGGGTTTGGATACTGCAACTGGACGTATCCTGAGGACCAGTCTGTGTCTGGTACCACATCTAGTACAGCGTCCAGTGCTGGGTTAGGGAACCAGTACCGGCTTTGGGTAACCTTACTAGACAGGTCCCGAGGACCAGTCCATGTCTGGTACCGTGTCTGGTGCTGGGTTAGGGTACCAGTATTGGGTTTGGATACTGGTACTGGACGTATCCTGAGGACCAGTCTGTGTCTGGTACTGCGTCCAGTGCTGGGTTAGTGTTCCTGGGTTTAGGTACTGGAACTGGAAGTGTCCCGAGGACCGGTCCACGTCTGGTATCGTGTCTATTGTTATTATCTAGACTCACAACAACACAATGTCAGACTATATACAGCAAATTCTCTTTGAATTACAGTAACTCTTCAACCAGTTAACATAATTCTAACGGATTCTGTTGTGGAGAAGCAGCCTGGCAACACTTTACTCCAGTAAAGTGTTGTGATGTAATAAACTGGCCTATGTTTATCGTGTTAACACTTTACCACTGTGAGGTGTTGCATGTCAACACAAAACTGGTTTTCTCGCCTTAGAACACGTTGGAATTACATTACTTGAGTAAACAGTTAAAGAGTTACGATAGTAACGATTAGTAACGAATATAACGATGGAGCTAAAGCTCAGTTGTTTAAGGGTTAGGACAGACACATTACTCGTAACGGATAAGCCCGAAAGAAAGTTAGAACCATTGACTCTATAGGAGAACTGGACTGTGTGACCCCACCAGGTGTTCCAAGCAGGAAGTACTTGCTGGCTCCAAGAAGCCCAATAGACCCATAGACTTCCATTTTTAACAAAAAACTACTACTCTGTCACTTAATTAGTCAGAATACCAATTCTTGCTCCGATACATTTTTTTACATGTTCTTGATAATCCTGATTTTCTAAATATGTTAACTGTAGTTACTCAAGTTACTAACAGATGCCTCAATAAAAATACGTAGTCGTACGTCAAAACGTTTCGTTGACAGATTTTGTGTAGCCTGCTTTGGATTGGATTAGAAAATGGTTTATTTCAAGCAATCAAAACAAGAGTTATGCATAAACAAGACAATAAACTGGTGGAGGTGTGCACTTTCAACAAGCTCACTCTCAATTGGTGAGAGTGGTTGCCATAGAGATGTTGACTCAGATCAACTTTGAAAAATCACTGCTTACTTACTAATTTTAGTTCCAATATTACGATGTCTGTATCTCAGAAAAATGGTGACTGAATTTTACGTCCTTTCGTTGAACCCTACTCTATGGGTGATGTCACACTTACTCTGTCCAGTTTCCATATACAGTCAATGATTGGAACTTTATAAATTTTTTTAGGTAACTCCTACATTCTTCTTAACTTGTATATATCGTAGGGTTACCGGGTGAAACTAAAAAAGGGAAAAGACTCAAAGATGCTGAATTTAGGAGAGTTTTAAGCCCTGAAAAACCACATTTTGACATTCTGAAGATGTAGAGTCCTGTTTAATAATTTTAGATCAGATTAGAAATGGTTCATTTCAAGCAATCAAGAAAGCAAAAATATATAATTCATGTGAAATACAATCAATCAACAGAAGTTTGCATCGTTAAAGACATGTCAAACACAGTATAACTAGACATTAAGCGATTCCTGAAAAGGAGTGTGAGGAAGCGAACTTATATAATTCCATCCCGGCTCGACCTCACCATTTCCTTTACTTCTATTTTTACCATCCGCTTCGTAACTTAAGATCAGATATTTATATCTTTCCAACATAGATTCGGATTATTAAGAATCCACAAGTAACAATAAATCACATGACCATGTAAGTCGATATAACACCATTTTAGAGGTCACTGCATATGCAGATCTATTATCAAAATTCAGAAAAAATGTGGATTTCATTAGAGAAATATCGTTAATATAAATCAAGTATCAAACATCAACATAAATATGTAAGAAGATTATTTTCCATTGAAAGAGTCAAGAATGTAAAGCAAGTATCAATAATGACATCTCTACACACAGACACATATTTATGTATAAACAGACTGTGTACTTGTATGTGTGTGTACACACTCTTTTTCATTGTATTTCTGTTCTACTGCCATTGATTCCTTCCGTGTGTCTGATCAGAACATGCTGCATCAGTAGCGGTGGTGACGGCATCGGCAGGAGCGTATGTGGTGTTGGCATGGTAAAAAAAAAAAAAAAAAAAAACACCCAACACTGTTTGTTCCTCCCAGCTTTGTTTGTACAGAAAGTTCCCACTAAGTGCCAGCAGACCTTGTCTGAGTCTGTTCTTGGCTCGTTTTGTTTTTTGTGTTTTTTCCCTCTGCTCGTACAAAATAGAGCTCAGAACTTGCGTGGCTCCAGATTTGATTTCATTTCTGTGAGTCACATTACGAGTGACGCAGTAGACTCTGAGATCTGTCTCCAGCAGCCTCTGCTCCAGCCGAGCATCAGGGGAAATTAGAGCGAAATCAAATTTCAAGAAGTGTCTACAAACGCATTTGAACATGTCAGGTAAAGAGGGCTGATGGGTTCATTTATGTCTGTTTCCCAGAGGCGTCTGATTAATATTATGATGCAGTTGTGCTTAATGTCTACTGGCTCTACTTTTAGTTCTAGCTGTGATAACTAATTCTGAACAGAAAAAAAAACAATTGAGTGATCATTTAGTTAATACAATGTTAAGCAGCAGAAATTTGTCCCGAAGCAACATCCAGTTTATTAGGATGACTTTTACAGTTTTGCATAAAATTATGAAAAATACATATTTTTTTTACTTCAGACTGAGCTTGTAAAATATTTACTAAAACATCTTGTGCCCCCAATATAATACATTTTAAAAGACTTTTTTTTCCTTTGAATCAAAAGGTTAATTGTTTGTGTGTTTGTTTTTTTTAATGCAGCTCAATAGGTTAAAGCCTCAAATCATAAATATAAAAAATAAACATCATCAAATGATTTGTGGACCTTCTTAAGTATACAAGTGTAATTTTTAAAACATTTTTTTAAAATAAACAATAAATAAAGGCTCACACAGATGGTTAAAAAGTACACAAAGTGCTGTTGGAGTTTTTATATTTTCAACATCAAACTGTTGTTAGTTTTTCTTTTTCTTGGCGTTTTGTTTTCTGTCTTCTGTGGGAAGTCTGACGCTGGATCACATTCAAAGATACCAGAGAACTACGGTGGCCCTGAAGGGCAA
>NC_050534.1:6853822-6854396 GCF_002922805.2 Oryzias melastigma
TGAAACGATGGAAAAATGTTATCATTCAATCAGCGACGTCCCATAATGCCTAACTTCTCCGGGATACTGGGTCACCAAAATAAGCCTGCAAGGCAACCAACACACCACAGTTCATGAGAGCTTCTGGAGAAGAACTGAACCTCTGAAGTAATAAAACTAATTTCAAGAAAAACAGTCACATTTCTGTCTAAGTAAAATAAGGATTTCATAAGGATTCTTAGTGATCGTCTTTCTTACCACATTGACAGATTTTTTCTTGCTTATTTCAAGAAAATCTATAAATAGGGTCACTTTTCCTTCACTTATTTCAATGGTTTTGTTTTTATAAGAAAACACAGTCAACCCAATGAATGTAACTTGAGTTACAACCTTTGTGGCATTGCAACAAGATGATTGGAGTGGGCCTTTAAGATAAAATAATGTCTTTAAAAGAGGGAAAAAAGACAATTTGACCAAAAAATTACCTAAATTAAGTTAAATTTACAATTTGCTTTCAACTATCTTCTCTTTTGAGTCAAACATTTTAAATCACATAATTGCTTTACACTGGATACACGGTAATTTGACTAAAGCA
>NC_050534.1:6854488-6858795 GCF_002922805.2 Oryzias melastigma
TGTTAAGTTTACCCACAAAAAAGTTGATATTTGGGATAAAAAAGGTTAAAAATCCTGGATTCCCTCCAAAGACCAACAGTGTTGAAATAAAACCACTTCGGGACAACAGGCTGCAGACAACATCACACTTTTATAACCTGGGAAGAACTTTGGAAAAAAAAATGCTGAAAGCTAGAAAACGAAATCCCAGTGGGGAAAGAAAAGAGAATAGTTTGGTACAGTGGAGAAAAAAAAAGTTCTTGGAATAGAAACAGGAAGGGAAGAGGAGACTTGAGGGGGAAAAATAGACTTCACACAAAGGAAAACATCACAGAAACACAGTATCCAACTCCGACTAGAAGAAGGCATGTGTCAAGAATGGAGGAAGAGAGACAGGATATCTTCCACCATTGGATGACACTCCCATCTAATTCAGTCATTTGTCATCCACGTTGGCAGTACGGCTGGCTAATGGACTGGGAAGGCATGAGAGACACAAGCCCAGGGAATCCCTCCGTTGTTATCTGCTGCAGACATTATCAGGCCTACTTACTGAAAGCTGGCTGGAAACAGATCTCACACCCATGATGGCACTGCAGTCAGAGCTGAGAAATATGGACGGTAATTTGAAGGCTACGAGAGATTGGCCAAAATGTCCTAACAGTTCATGGGAACTGAGGCCAGAGGAGTCACACTGTCCTTGAGAGCAAAGAATTAGTCCAACGGTGACGAGTTCTGGTCAGAATAAGGTTTGATGCTACATATTTAAATGTACAAAAAAGGCACATCTTTTTTATATTATTTTTATTTGTACTGTTACGTTGACAGATTTACAGTGCATTGCGAGATTTTAACGGAACAAATTTAGTAAAGATGGGACGATGAAGTTGGGATGGACCAAAGTTTAAGTTCCATTGGTTGTTACAGATCTGGGGGAGGGCTGAGCTGCAGACTCAGCTGCACTAAGGTGGTTTAATCCTCCAATCCAGCTCCTTAATGGGGCACTGAGTCCCATTTTAATGCTGTGCTTACACCGCGCCTTCAAGTGACCCTTTGCAATGAAAGGTCTGTGTAAAACAGGGATGTCAAACATCCGGCCTGTGGGCCGTTTACGGCTCACCAGATGTTCTGATCCAGCCCAGTCATTAAGAGAAAAAAATATAAGGATGTTGGCAAAAAAAAAAAACAAGATTCTAGCCACATTACTTTGGCGAGTTCTGGTTCTGTAAAGAAATGACAGCAATGGACAATGACGTCACTAGGGGGAGGACAGAAAAAGCAGCCAACGCAGGAAAAGATTATTTTTTGTTACACAGTATTGAATCCTGATATTGCTGGCCTAGTGAGGGCCAAACAATGGTGAGTTTCAAGAGAGAGAGGGAGGTTAACCCCAACACAAATGTCGCCAAGTTTAATATAGTTTAATTTCTTTTACTGATTTGCACATTTATATATATTAGACAGGGTTTTTAAAGCCCCCCTCTTGAGTTTACTATCGGGATTGCCTCAATGTCAGATGTAAAATATTCAGTCGGTATAAAATTAAATAAAAAAAAGTGAAATCCATTTCATTTTAAATCTGTTGGCCTAAATGAAAAAAAAATGTGTACTAATAAGTGATAAGGCTACTAGGTTGTTCATGGCCTTTTTTTTTTAACTGAAAATAAAAACAATACAACAAAAAAGCAACACAAAACAAGTGTGTGTTACTGGTCCGACCCACTTGAGATCAGACGAATCGAATGCGTCCCCTGAACCAAAATGAGTTTGACACCCCTGATGTAACAGTTTGCATCAAAATTTCCGTATTGCATGTCTTTAGGCAAGTTTTTTTAGTCTGTTTTTGGGTTAAACGCGCATTAAACATTAAGTTTGTTGAAATTGGACTAACCAGGCACTCAGATTTGGGATGGTCCCAACCGGTTAAAAATCGATCATGAAGGAGAAGTCAAGAATCGTGGTTTGTGTCTGGCCAGAATTATATACTCCAAAGTCCTTTACATGTCGGGATAGAGCTGTGAAAGAAAAAGCCTGCAGCAAGATTCATAGCAAGCCTTTTCCGAGTATTTGCACTAGTTTTGAATAGTAACAGACTTGTGTGAACATCATATACTAAAGGTTCAAGGATGCCCGTGTAGCATGTTCTTGAACACGCCATACATACCCTGTGTGTACGTGACTTTAGTGTGAGGATTGTCGACCTTGGTTTGGTTTTTGTCATTTATGGCTTTTTGTCATTTTCTGTTTTAAGTTATTCTTTTCAATATAGTTCTAAACTATATTGTACTACATAGAAGGGTGGAGGTTTCTTTCATATTGTTGGATCATAAAGTGCACTTAAAGTCTTTTTAATCTTCTTAAGAGCCAATATCTAGTTCTTTCAATGAATTCTGGTTACAGACCTGGAACGAATTTTCTGAGGTACATGATGCTCAAAAATTTGTCCAAATGTTTTAGTATGAGTTTGGTAAAATATCCATCCATCCATCCATCATCACTACTTGACAACTATCATACATGATGAATCAAACATGACTTGTGTATACTGCACTACTGCAAATACTATTTATGAATATGAGTACTTCCACTGTCTAGGAGAACTTCTATCTCTATTTTCTAGTCAATGTATGACATAACTGCAACAGGTTTGCTATATCTGTGTTTGGTATTTTTTTTTTAATATTATTTCATTCATTTTTAATGCTTGAAATAAACCAATAAATCAAATCCGTCAAAGTGATGGGTGTCATTGTCAGGAGCCTGGCAGAGTGATACATAACATAATCGAGTCAAAAAGTAATTTTTAGTATTTTATGTGTTACAACTGAACAATGTTGAGATGGGTTGTCAGATAAGTCTGATTTTTCTGTGTTTAAGTCCACAAAGACTGATTATTGCAAATAAAAGAGGCAAACAATACAGTTCTATTATTGACTAAACTTAGTAGTAAAAGAAAGTATCTCTTTTTTATCAATGTACCATTTTCAGGTTTTTTTAAAACTGTTTATCATTCATTTAAAAAAGTGTTTTTTTTAAATGGTAATTCTATAATTAGGGACATAATGTTCATGAATCGAAAAATGTCTGAAACCAATTAGGTTGAACTTGAATTGCGGTGAGCTGATAGCTCAGCTGATCGCTCCTTAAAAATGGTGTGAAACTGAAATGGCGTTTAGAATTCTAAGAGTAAAAAAACAACAACTTTGAATTAAAATATTAAGAGCATAATGGCGATAAACAACTATAAACAAGAGAAATCGCCTGCACCAATTAGCATCTTGAATTAAACTGACAGGGAGATTGAAAAAACGTGCACATATGTGTGTGTGTGTGTGTGTGTGTGTGTGTGTGTGTGTGCTTGGGTCCTTGTGTCACCAGAGGCTTTTGATGTTGCATGTCTTTGTTGTAAAGTCTCCCACAGAATTTCCCTGTTCATTAGTGCTCTACTTTTACAGAATAATCCCTTCTATGAGATCATAGGTGCTTAACACCATTACTGACCACTGTTCCTGTAATCACTATGAAGAAAAAATAAGTTTGTAGCTCCTTTGGCGCTTTAGTGTCTAGTAAAGTAATGTTAAAGTCCAGCATTACTCTACAGAGACTAAGTTCTCATAAAAGGCCATTAACAATCAAAAGCAGCATGAACTCAAAGCACAGAAAAGGCTTTTTTTAAGGCACAATTTTTCACTTTGACTTCCTTCAGACCTTTACATCACTGAATTAATTTTTTTGAAAGTTTGATGTTTGTCCTCCAATGTGGCACACAAGTAAGTATGAAAAATGTTTCTTTTTTTATCAATTCCTCTTCTATTCCTCATATCAAAGAGCGTTTTCCTCCCTGAAAATGATAATTATGGAATTATGGATTCTTCACGTTGAAATTGAAGTACTTGTGTTCTAAAATCTGCATGTGGATGAGACTATTTCCTGTTTGAAACTGTAATGAGGTCACCCATTGGTCAACCTGCCAGTCAAATAGTAATTGGTGATACCACCGTTTTAGGATTGGATCTGATAAAGATTGCTTTTTTTGCTGTTCAACACTTTTTTCTTGGTATTTTTTTCAAGCACAATATTTTACTAGCTATGTAATAATTAAAATGTAGAAGGTAAATAAATACAAAACTGTTATTTCTAAAATCCCTTAATGATACTATGATGTGGTGTTGCTAAGGGTAACAACTCGACTCCTCAGGTCTCGTGACTAATGGAGTGGTTCAATATGCTGGGAGGGGGCACAACACACTGGAGTCACCTAATAATCAAAAATATCTAGAAATGCACTTTTATGTTCTTATTTTTTAATTAGTCATCAATACTTAAAA
>NC_050534.1:6859151-6866832 GCF_002922805.2 Oryzias melastigma
AACTGTAATGAGGTCACCCATTGGTCAACCTGCCAGTCAAATAGTAATTGGTGAGACCACCGTTTTAGGATTGGATCTGATAAAGATTGCTTTTTTTGCTGTTCAACACTTTCTTCTTGGTATTTTTTTCAAGCACAATATTTTACTAGCTATGTAATGATTCAAATGTACAAAGTAATCAAATACAACACTGTTATTTCTAAAATCCCCTAATGATACTATGATGTGGTGTTGCTAACTCAACTCCTCAGGTCTCGTGACTAATGGAGTGGTTCAATATGCTGGGAGGGGGCACAACACACTAGAGTCACCTAATAATCAAAAATATCTAGAAATGCACTTTTATGTTGTTATTTTTTAATTAGTCATCAATACTTAAAATAGTTGATACCAACACTGGGAATGTCCAGCGATCTATATTTTGATACCTTAGTATTGGTGCTCCCATCACTATTGCCATTCAAACATGCCTCTAAGCATACCAGCCTGGGCTCCTAATTCATAACAGATGTTTTTTAAATTAATTCATCCACTCTAAAGTTGTCTCGTTTATTTTTTTAAGTTTAAGAAACTTCAAGGAATATTTTTTTTAAGTGTAACTTGGATTTTTGTGGGGATGTTTCTCTTTGAAGGCTGTTTAAGGAAGTATAACATTTATTGTATGTCCAAAAAGGTGTTAACAATTTTGCCGCCATGTGGGAGGAGCTCCCAGCTAATATTTTTAAGCCTGATTGCTACGTAGAACAGTGTCTCCCTGTATATCTCATAAACAATGGAAGACATGGATGATGTTGAGAGATCACGTTAATTTATTTTGAAGAGTTCCACAAGAATATTGTTAATCATGTCTACATGTCTGGGTTCTTGTGATCATTTAGAGATTCTCTCAGTACAATGAGCTTTACTCTGCTATTGTGTTTGAATGACAGCCACTTCGGCGGTATTTCCGTCTCTGATCGGGTTTGAAAGCTTGCTGCCCTGCATTAATGGGCAAAAACGTAAATAGAAATACATTCTGAGTTCAGGAGGCCTGATTAGGCTGCTCCCCAATGCCATAGTGGCTCTCCGTTTGGACGCCGGCTCGCCTGCATAGTGATCGTGGTCGCTCCAGCTCCATGCGACTTGTGACAGACTGACCAGGGTGGAACCGCATTTGCCCAACAGTATCCAGTAGGGATCCAGCAGGTTAAGAAAATGGATGGAAGTTCAGCAGGAGAGCTAGCTCACCTATTCAAATGTTACATGCCCAAAGATGAGTCCTCAAATAGTTCACACGAGGCGGCGAACTCGCCAAAATTATATTTGAACTCTGGCCATTCTGCACTGATGTCAGACCGCCACAACCATTGCTCAAATCCACGCCGCAGGATCTCACATCACACCTGTACCACTGACTTAACATTAAAACTTGCAGCGCAAATCGCGTTCAGTCTGAATGAGCACTGTACAGAAAGGCACATGGCCCTTTACTGCTTCTATAGAGGAGGAATTAAGAGTCCTACACCTGAACACACAAAACATAATGGTGGAGCCAGACCAGGGGTCGGCAACATTTACCAGTTAGTCATTTGGGCTCGTTTTCTACTAATCAAAACCTAGAAGGAGCCGATTTACTTTAGCCTTTAAAAAATTTGGATTTGCATTCAGGACCTTCTTTTTTTATTTTTTTTATATGAATTGTCTATTTTTTGGCACGAACAAAAGCAAAAATATAAAAAGAATCTAGCATCTCGAACGCTTTTTAAAAAAAACATTTTTACCTTTTACCTTAGTAGATGCTAAATTAGCCAAAAAGCTATCTCGTTGCTTAATTATTAGCTAAACACCAAAATAGCCTAAAATTCTTCAGTAAGAACTCAATTAGTAAAAAATGTTAGCCTGTTGCTAAAATAGAAGCTAAACTCTTAATTAGCCTAAAAATCCCAGAAGGTAACACATTTGCCAAAACATTAGCGTATTGCTAATATATTAGCTAAACTCCAAATTAGCATAAAAAAGCTCATTAGATGCCAAATTAGCCAAATAAAAAAGCGAGTTCGATGCTAAATTACTAGCTGAACTCCAAAATAGCCTAAAATTCCTCAGTAAACTAAATTAGTCAAAAACTTTAGAATGTTGATAAAATAGAAGCTAAACTCTAAATTAACCTTAAAAGCCCATTTAAATAACAAATTCGCCAAAAATGTTACCATGTTGCTAAATGATTGGTTAACTTTAATTTTTCTTGAAAACTACTGTAAAAGATGAAAACATATATAAATATCCACTTAAAATGTAGAAATTTGAAGACTTTCTCATTCATTTCCTATGAGGCAGATTTTGCTCAATATTTCAAAAACAATGAAATTTATAAATACCAAAAATACAAGCAGTAATGTCTTGAAAAAGATGAACATTTGATACCAAGATTGGTGAAATTGCAGAAAATTGTGATTATAAATAATAATAAAAAAGTAACCCTTACTTTGAAAAATTACTATTAAATTGTTTTTCTTTAACCAGAGAGCCAGCATGGAGAGATAAAAGAGCCACATGTGGCTCTGGAGCTGCAGGTTGTAGACCCTTGGGTTAGGGTTTTGATTTTTGAATTAACTTGGACTTCTCCATATTAAATGCAGTGTTTTTTCTTGTCTCCATTGCAGTCTTCTTTGGAAAACCAGAAACGGTTGGACTTTGCTGAAACCAGTTTTTAGAAACAGTCTGGAGCATTGTTGCAGAACGAGCATCTCTCCTTGGAAATAGCGAAGCTTTCTCAGTTCGACTTCTGCCTTATTCTGTTTCACAATGAATCCTTCATGCTGCTACCTATGCGCCTTGTAAAAAGTTTCCTAGTGCAATAGTGTGATAAATCTGTGCTCACTTTTCTGGCCTACCTGCTGCTGAAGAGAATTAGGAAAATGATTAAAATGGATACAATGAAGCCTGAAAGCAGCACAGGGTCCACAACCATTCATCTTGCTGATCCGTCCTTGAGAAAGGTGTGGATGCTCGGGCTCGCTTCAGGAATGCATTTCCCCTCGTAGGAGAGGCATATTTAAAGTCAAATAATATGGGTTAAAGGTGATTTCATTCGATGCGTTTTCACAGAAAACTGTGAGTTATACTCAGTCCTTTGTGCTCAGCCTCACACCACCATAAGAGGCCAAACAGCTGTCGCTCTGGTTTGCCCCATGGAGAGCAATTTAGGCTGACTGGCCACCGCCAAGGAGCTTCAAAGAGTCTGGCATCTCTTGATTCTTAGTCACATCGTCTGAATTTGCCAAGAAAATTTCAGGCTTTGGCTTCAGCCGCCCCGGCAGACCTGCCAAAGGAGTAATTCACAGCTGGGGTATGAAGGTTGTGAAGGTAAGACAGGTTGCTGTTGTCATTGTTAGTCAAAATTCAGATGTGTTAACATTGTTGATGTGTTTTTTACCTCCGGTTTCTGGGGAGGTTTGATAAAAGTTTGCTCAAGCCAAGTGTCAGCGTATAATGAAATGATTAAAACTGAAACAGAAAAAAAAGCACTGAGTACTACTGGGCCTTTTAACACTGAAAGATATTTGCCCCTTAAAAATCCAAATTAAATGAGTATATCAAAGGAAATTCATTTGACCTATTATTTCGGGGTCTCAAATTGTTGCGTTAATCACGATTAATTAATTACAGACATTTTAGGGTGTTATTTTTTTAAAAGCTAATCTCATTTCCGCAACAGACAGTTGCTACCTCCATGAAGCCATTCATGTCTGATAATGCACATCTGGAAGCGTTTATCTCGCTCATACCATGGTCATTTACAAAAAAAATCAATAGTAAATCAATAATTAAAACTTCAATGCTGTTATGAACTTTAGATTGTTTTTAACAAAAAGCAGACTATTTAAAAATCTTACAGGGAATAAATTGAAAAAAATTTACAAATTAATCGCAAACCTGGGAAAAAATAATTGCGATTAATCGCGATTATTAATTTTTTTTTTTAGTTACAGTATTTGCTGACCACTAATTATCTGCATATTATCAAAATATGAAATCACACACAAAACTGCAAATTTAAAACAGTTATTTTTAATTAAGGATTTCAATCGATTAAAAAAAAATCAGATTAATCACAGTTTTTAATCGCGATGTTTTACTAGGTCAATTTTATATGACAATATTTTAAACAGAAATGCGCCAGACAATGGATTAATGAGTCTGCTTTTTGTGAAAAAGCGATCTAAACTGAAAGAAAAAGAAAAATCACCAGAATAAAGTACTAAAAACTGACTGAATATTTATTTATTTATTAGTAAGTGATCATGGTAATAGTGTGATAATGTCCGATGAAGTGTTTTGACGCACTCTGTGTGACCCTAACCCGCCTGAGGCAAAGCGAAAGACTGTTTTTTTTGTGAGGTGTGATTAATTAGTGTTAATAATTATTGACCCGTTGATTCTTTTTGATTAATCGCATGCGTTAGCGCGTCAACTGTCACAGCCCAATTTAAAATGCAGTGCGTTGCATTATCATGTCTTTTTACAGCAATTATTAGGTTAAAAATATTTGCAATTGAAATGGATTACAGTGTTCCCCCGCTTATTCGCGGTTTCACGTATTCGCTGATTTTTTTCTCCAGTTCGTCCTTTGGTGTCACAAAATCTCCAACAACTCAACATGCTTGTATGAAACTTTAGCTTACAAACGTGCTGTGGAGTTGAAGAGATTGAAGGTTCTTCGTAATATCGGATTCCGCGGATTCGCGGTGGTCTACGGTCCCTAACCCCGCGAATAGGGCGGGCACTGTAATTAAGTGCAGGTAACGATGAATTAATCGGTCAATAAATTAATCTCATGACAGGACTACCATTATTATACTAATATACGTTGCATTATATGTATAATTATACATCTTACAATATATTTTATTTTCTGAAAATGGCAATTTTGGAATTTTGCCGTCTTAAAAATATCATAGAATATCGCAGTTTTGCAGATTCATTTATCTGCAATTTTTCCTTTTATAACCCACTTTTCAGACTTCCTTCACCATATTGGACATAGTCATTAACAAGTTCTAAATCCCAGAAACTTTAGATTAGTCTCTACAGGACTGAGTGGACATCACTGTCTCCTCCCTACGTGATGCTGTGAAGGATTGGAAAGCGGTTTATGTTGTACACTGCCTCTCACCTGATAATGACTTGGATGGCCTCCAGCCCCTCAGCGAACAACAACGCAATGAAGGGTAGTGAAGATGGATGAAGTGATGGATGGACGGTTGAATAACCCTAATTTGCAGTTTTCCAGAACTTGGTCCTTGACCTTTTTTGAGAGCTTGATATTTGTTGTACTCCTTTAAGACCAGTGGTCCTGCACTGTGATGCTGCAGACTCTGAGAAATGTCACTTTCCAGCAAATTAAGATAATGCAACTAATTACTAATTACTTCTTTTGAATTCCCATTTTCATGGATTAAATATAAAGATGACAAAACACTGTCATTAACACACTTGAGTAATTTCTCAATATTATTTTCTTAAAGTCTCACTATAGGGTTTATCTTATGTCATTGAGTGATTATTGTGTTTGTGTCATGCTCAGTTGGTTCTTAACAAGCTAAAATGTGCCAAAAAACTTGCAGTACCATTACACCACTATCACAGTTTGAAGTGTTGACACAAAGCAGCATGGATCCATGCCTTCCTGTTGTGTATTTATTCTTCTGACCCTACCATCTGAATGACTTCAAAGCCATGAGGACATGTTTACAGCTTTCCATGTCTTCAATTTTTATGAGTCTGGGCGAATTATTCCCTCGGTTTTGTGTTTATTTTTCCGTCACTGCAGCCCGTCTTTGTCAAAGATAATCCATTGTTTGGTTGCACAATCCAAGTCACTGTTGTGTTTGTATGATCGTGAATCCGCCTGTCCATTCTGTCCTGACCTCTGGCAGAGGGCATTTTGTCGACAAACCTGGTGTTTAAGTGCAGATTCTTTCTTTCTGTGTAAAGGTGGTTGTGTGGGATTTACCAGCAGTCTAACAAAAGAAAAAAAAACATCTAAGATGACTTATTCAATGTCACTTTATGTTTTGGACCATAAAAACTATTGTTTTACATTCATAAGGTGCATCAGATTATAAGAGGTTGTATGTAAAATTAAAAAAAACATATAATACAGTTTGACTACAATACCCAGAATTCAGAGCGAGAAAAAGGCAGCAGGTATTTCATCACTGGACGTTTTTCCAGTGAACTGTGTTCATCATCTGCTAATCAGCCCTTGCAGAGAAAACAACATAAGTCAAACTTTATTGACAATAACTCTCAACATTGTTGAGTTTTAACACACAAAATACAAAATAATACTTTTTCACTTTATTTCTTTGATGCACTGCACACATCACGCCACCAGTTACCCATAATGCTCCTACAATCCATCATAGTTCACCGAAGTCGTACTAAAACATTTGGACAGATTTTTGAGCACCATGTTCCACAGTAAATCAGTACCAGGGAAGTAAACACAACCAGAATTCACACGTTGAAGGGGAGCAGATTAAAAGAAGGACAGTTGATTTTAGGAGAACAAAAGGACTTTATGTACCCCCCCCCCCCCCAATTTTTATTTTTATTTTGTAGTTTTAATAGAAAGTTTAATAAATCATTTTAAATCATTAAAACAAAACTAAATAAAAAGTTAATTCTAATCATTTGGTTTTAAATGATATGATTCTATATGCAATGATTGCCCTTCAGAATATCATCACTTCAATGCATATACCAACATCCTCCATTCAAGCTATAAGCATGTTTTAGTCCAATATTAAGGGATATCTTAATATTTTACTTTCCCTTTCCTCACACTCTTCTTCTGCATCTGCCACGTTTTCTTCAGTCTGTCGTTCTAATCCATGAGATAATACTTGTTTCTTGGCTTCATTATCCTTTAACACCGCTATAATTGTATCCGCTGTAAGAACTTCCTGTGCTTGTTCTGTTACACAGCTAATAAATCCTCATTTCTATTGGCTGTGTATGATAAGAAACTGCAGCAGATGGTGACAACTTAGGTTGATTTGAGTTTGGTAAATGCCAGCTGTTTCAGAGTACAGCTCGGTTCCAAAGACATTTATGTCCCGCGTCTCCTTCACGCATACCGCCGAAAACTGAAGTGAAAGCCTCGTCCTATCCAACGTTCCTAATAGGAAGTATCCCATAGACTTCAATTGAGAAATAAACAGCTATTACTCAGTAATTCTACTTGTCAGAAGAAAAAAAAACTATTCTGGCTTTGATACTTTTTTAAAGACGTTTTTTATACTAATTTTTGTTTAGGATATTTTGTCTGTAGTGAATGTCATTCAAGTAAAAGTATGTGGTCTCGTGTTAAACATCCGTAATGTTTGGCAGATTCAAGTGGTAGGGGTGTGGCCTTTTCACAAACTTACTCCTGATTGGCGAGAGCGGTTGCCATAGAAGTGTTGAGTCAGACTATCCCGGATCAATCAGACCTTACTGACGTTGTCCTACTCCAACATGGCGCCATTTTCATATCGTGAAAAAATAGCGACGGAATTGATGTCATTACGTTGTAGCCGGAGGTATGTAATTTTCTATAGATGATGTCGCACTCCAACGTATTCTTACTCCTAATTCATCATATATGGGCGTATGGTTCTTGCCCCCTCCGCGTCACTTTTTGACATGTTGGCTG